>NC_090258.1:13673292-13683292 GCF_037325665.1 Littorina saxatilis
AGGAATAAGATGAAAGTGTTTTTAAATTGATTTCGACAATTTAATTTTGATAATAATTTTTATATATATAATTTTTAGAGCTTGTTTTTAATCCAAATATAACATATTTATATGTTTTTGGAATCAGCAAATGATGGAGAATAAGATGAACGTAAATTTGGATCGTTTTATAAAAGAAATATTTTTTTTTTACAATTTTCAGATTTTTAATGACCAAAGTCATTAATTAATTTTTATGCCACCACGCTGAAATGCAATACCGAAGTCCGGGCTTCGTCGAACAATACTTGAACAAAATTTCAACCAATTTGGTTGAAAAATGAGGGCGTGACAGTGCCGCCTCAACTTTCACGAAAAGTCGGATATGACGTCATCAAAGACATTTATCAAAAAAATGAAAAAAACGTATGGGGATATCATACCCAGAAACTTTCATGTCAAATTTCATAAAGATCGGTCCAGTAGTTTGGTCTGAATCGCTCTACACGCACGCACACACACACACACACACACACACACACACACACACACACACACATACACACACATACACACACACATACACCACGACCCTCGTCTCGATTCCCCCCTCGATGATAAAACATTTAGTCATAACTTGACTAAATGTAAAAAAGTCGCGTAAGGCCAAATTACTACATTTAGTCAAGCTGTGGAACTCACAGAATGAAACTGAACGCACTGCATTTTTTCACAATGACCGTAGTCCGCCGCTCGTGGAAAAGGCAGTGAAATTAACGAGCCTGTTTAGCGCGGGGGTGGTTGCGCTGTGCTGCATAGCACGCTTTTCTGTACCTCTCTTCGTTTTAACTTTCTGAGCGTGTTTTTAATCCAAACATATTATATCTAATGTTTTTGGAATCAGGAACCGACAAGGAGTACGATGAAATTGTTTTTAAATCGATTTCGGAAATTTTGTTTTAATCATAATTTTCATATTTTTAATTTTCAGAGCTTGTTTGTAATCCAAATATAACATATGTATATGTTTTTGGAATCAGAAAATGACGAAGAATAAGATGAAATTACTTTTGGATCGTTTAATAAAAAATAAAAAAAATAATTACAAGTTTCCGATTTTTAATGACCAAACTCATTCATTAGTTCTTAAGCCACCAAGCTGAAATGCAATATCAAAGTCTGGCTTTCGTCGAAGATTGCTTGGCCAAAAGTTCAATCAATTCTATTGAAAAATGAGGGTGTGACAGTGCCGCCTCAACTTTTACAAAAAGCCAGATATGACGTCATCAAAGGTATTTATCGAAAAAATGAAAAAAAGATCCAGGGATATCATTCCCAGGAACTCTCATGTCAAATGTCATAAAGATCGTCCCAATAGTTTAGTCTAAATCGCTCTACACACACACACGCACAGACAGACATACAGACATACAGACAGACAGACACACAGACAGACAGACACACACACACACACACACACACACACACACACACACAGACACACACACACACACACACACACACACACACACACACACACACACACACATACACCACGACCCTCGCCTCGATTCCCCCTCCATGTTGACTAAATGTAAAAAGAGGGAGAGGGAGGAAATAAGAGAGAGAGAGAGATAGCTAGACAGAGAGAGAGAGAGAGAGAGAGAGAGAGATAGAGGGAGAGAGAGAGAGAGGGAGAGAGAGAGAGAGAGAGAGAGAGAGAGAGAGAGAGAGAGAGAGAGAGAGAGAGAGAGAGATACTGCATATGTGCTTGCGCGCGCGCGTGCAAACCTGTGTGTGTGTGTGTGTGTGTGTGCGTGTGCGTGTGTGTGTGCGTGTGTGTGTGTGTATGTGTGTGTGTGTGTGTGTGCGTGTGTGTGTGTGTGTGTGCTTGCATGTTAGTATGTGTGTGAGGTGGGGCAAGGGCGTTAACCCGAATTAAATGTGCAGCACTCAAAGCGATCGTAAAAGTTTTTGGTCTCAGCGTGCTTCTGTAATCAGGATGCTCACCCAGAGCCAAAAAGTTCCCGGCATGCAATGTGAGCGTTGATATCACGGTGAATGTAGGTTGTGTGGCGGTGATAATTTCGGCACACAGTCCCCCACACACCGTTCTCGAAGATTTCGATTCTACCCTCGTACTGTGTGCTTCCGCCCTTCAATCGTATCTTTGTCGCTGAATTTGCTGTAGAAGAGAACCGACAGTGCAACTTAATGCTGGACAGACACGAATTTAGAAAAGCGTCAACAGTACACGGCATATAATACATTATAATAAAATAAATTAATAAAGACATAAACACCCCCTCACACCCCCCCCCCCCACACACACACACACACACACACCTTCCCCTCCCACCCTCACATACACTTTGGCAAAGGATGCAAACTCGCCACCAACCACCAGTCGCTTGCTATTATTTAAAAAGACATCGTGAGAGAACTAGACTGAACTGCGAACCATCTACGCGTTAATTTACACAGTCATTCGACGGCTAAATAGACTTGAACAGACGCACGAGACAGACTACTTCTTCACTCCAGTGACAGCCATGTCAAAGGTTCTTGGTATTCAAACCACAAGCGTCTAAGACTGCAATGTGAACCAGGTGAGTTACGTGTAGGCACATTCAGGAGGCCTAATGACCTATAGACCTAATCGTTTACTGCGGAGGTTGCTGTAGGTCGATATACATGTATGCAAGAACATAATTATCTGGATGCCAATTTATGTAACGTCATCATGCCTTCCTAGGAGCCTGCTCTGTCAAGTCAATGACACTAGTGGACGATAATTTGAATAGATGAAATGATCATACAGACATCGTTTAGGCTAGGCTCATAGACTTAATGTTTTATAAATAACCATGATAATTTTTCGATTTAACGATTATCAAGCAAAGCTTGGGCATACTTCGGAGGTCCTGTTGTGACTGACAACCAGTTCCAAACGGACTAGCTTATCTCACGAAAGTGGTCTTACCACAATGGCATCGTTTCTTCGGGATACGTCACGTTAGCTTTGCAAAAGTGCATATTTTCCAAACAGGTCACCTGAAGTAGACAACCTCTTCTCTCTCTCTCTCTCTCTCTCTCTCTCTCTCTCTCTCTCTCTCTCTCTCTCTCTCTCTCTCTCTCTCTCTCTCTCTCTCTCTCTCTCTCTCTCTCTCACTCTCTCCTTTTATTAAGCAATATATCCAACCAAACAACCACTAGACAAGAACAACAACGAAGAAAAACTCACTCTCTTCTTTCTCTCTCTTCTCTCTCTCCCTCCCCTCTGTGCCTGTCTAACTCTCTCTCTCTCTCTCTCTCTCTCTCTCTCTCTCTCTCTCTCTCTCTCTCTCTCTCTCTCTCTCTCTCTCTCTCTCTCTCTCTCTCTCTCTCTCTCTCTCTCTCTCTCTCTCTCTCTCTCTCTCTCTCTCTCTCTCTCTCTCTCTCTCTCTCTCTCTCTCTCTCTCTCTCTCTCTCTCTCTCTCTCTCTCTGCAGATAAACTGTGTCTGAACGTGAACTTGACAAAGACTAAGGTCATTGTTTTTAGAAAGGGCGGACACATTGCACAGAAAGAGAAGTGGTTCTACGGAATGGATCGTCTTGAGATTGTGAACTCGTTCAAATATCTCGGTGTAACCCTTTCCACCCAACTAAGCTGGAACATTGCAGTAGAAACAAAGACAACCATGGCGAAAAAGGGAGTGATCGAAATCATTAGATTATTGAACAGACTTGGCTGCCATTCAGCAAAGGTGTTTTTCAAACTGTTTGACGCACGGGTCGCCCCAATGCTCTTGTATGGTTCAGAGCTATGGGAATATGGAAAGTATGACTCTGTGGAAAGGGTCCACCTGTTTGCGTGTAAAACGTTTCTGAAAGTGACAATTCGAACTCCAAACAACATTGTGTACGGTGAATTGGGAAGACATCCGCTGTATATTAACTCTGCAGTCAGATGTGTGAAATACTGGTTTACACTGCTGAAGCAACCTGATTCAAGATATTCCAAGATTGCATATAAAGCTTTATGTAATTTGGCATCGAAGGGCCACACAAATTGGGTCTCACATGTGCAGAGTCTTTTATGTTGTAATGGTTTTGCTGCTGTGTGGATGTACGGAATGGTTGGGAATGAGAAGTGTTTCTTACAAGAGTTTAAAAGACGATTACAAGATTGGTTTTGTCAAGAATGGTTCTCCTATTTAGAATGCAGTGAACGTTTCGACATTTATAATTGTTACAAAACATGCTTGGAAAAAGAGAAATACATTGTATTACTCGAAGATATTAAGTACAGAGTTGCTCTTACTCGTTTCCGCGCAGGAGTATCCGAAATGAACGCTCACACGTTTTGGTACGCACCAAACCAAACGACAAGAAACTGTCCTCTCTGTACAGCTGATAAAGAAGATGAACACCATGTTGTATTTTTATGTCCTTTTTATCAAGACCTTCGAGCAAAGTATTTGACAATCTCGAACTCTAAGGCGCTGCAACAACAACTTGTGTATTTCTGTGGCAGTAATGAGGATAATGTGATGAACAGCTTCAGCAGTTTGTGTTCTTCGTGTTACAGAAGAGACGAACCTTTATCAACCAGGTTCAGTGACATGTCATCAGGGTCTTAATGTATTTGTTGAATTTTATGGCTTGACTATAATTTATAACTGTGTTGTTATTTTAACCACTATTGTAAGGGGCTGTGGCATTAGACAATTAAAGATATGTTTTTGTTCTTGTTCTTGTTCTCACTCTCTCTCTCTCTCTCTCTCTCTCTCTCTCTCTCTCTCTCTCTCTCTCTCTCTCTCTCTCTTCCTCTCACTCTCTCTCACTCTCACTCTCTCACACACTCTCTCTCTCTCTCTCACTCTCTCACACTCTATCTCTCTCTCTCTCTCTCTCTCTCTCTCTCTCTCTCTCTCTCTCTCTCTCTCTCTTACCACACTTAGTATTACGCCAAAGATATGCTGTGCATTGTATATTCTGAACATATTTTTGTTGTACTATTGCTACATGTTCGATTACTACCAGCTTGTACTTATTATTACTCGCATAGTATGCATTTGATTTTATAAATAACCACATATGTATGCTCTTCATGCCTCATCTTCATCATCATCATCATCATCATCATCATCATCATCATCATCATCATCATCATCATCATCATTATCATCGTCATCATCGTCATCTTTATCATCACGTGCTGAAGTTTTCTGACCTCCTTTTCGGCTTTTGTTGGTAATCTTTTTAACCTTTTAATTTTTAATTTTTCAATGTTACCATTGTGTGTCTGTGCGTCCCAAGGACGGATTGTAAGAAAAGGCGTAGCCTTAAATCTTAATCCTTGTTAAATAAAGTTCAATTCAATTCAATTCTCTCTCTACCCTCTCCCTCTCCCTTCTCTTTTCTCATTTTCTCATAAACTTGTAGGTGGGGTTTACTCACTTGTGTTGCAGCTGACACCGAGGGTGTAGCGAGGATCACAGTTGTCTTGCCTGTCAGTCATGGAACACTGAGAAACGTTGGTGGAAGACGAGGTACACCTGATATACTGCCCAAAGATCTCGCCAGGAGCCTTCCCGTAAGAACTGGAGACGTAACTCACGGCCGCCTGACTGAGTGCAGCATTATAATGCAGAAATCAAGATATTTGTATGTCATACCAACATGTTTCGCGTGACTTTGATTAAAGCATAGTATTTTCATCTATGACATTTATTTGTAATGGCGGAGTCACACCAAGACGACACACGGCCAGCGCACTGAAAATATCGCGAAAAATTGCGATTTTGGCCAGTGCGTTGTCGTTCGCTGGGTGTGCGTCAGTATGCGTTACTCGTTCGTCGAGCGCGCTAGACCAACGCTACGCATTCGTTGTCATTCGCTGTGTGCGTTGGGATTTTTTGAGCATGCACAAAAGTGTGCTTCTACAAAACCGCGGTCACACAACGACGCACTGATCATTATTTTCCATTTTTGATTCCTTTTCAGTGCGCTGGCCGTGCGTTGTCTTGGTGTGACTCCGCCATAATGGTAGCGGATACGGCTACTTACATTTCTCGAAATTACCTTCCATCTTCGAAACTTATAAGACTGTTCAAGAATGTATTTACTGAAAGGCTCTTAAGTTGTTCGGTGGATTTGTGTTCATTGATCCACAAAATCAGAATGTGGTCACGAGAAATGTATAGTGTCTAACAACAGCATTTAACCAATATGATGTCTACATCAGAGCTCTTCACGAACACGTACACTGTAACAAACAAACGAGAAGGCAGGCTAACTGTCTTGCTAATCAGGCCGGGTACAATACACCTAGAGAATCGACGGGCGCAGTGGCGTGGTGGTAAGACGTCGGCCTCCTAATCGGAAGGTCGTGAGTTAGAATCCCGGTCGCTGCCGCCTGGTGGGTTAAAAGTGGAGATTTTTTCCGATCTCCCAGGTCAACTTGTGTGCAGACCTGCTAGGACTTAACCCCTTTCGTGTGTACACGCAAGCACAAGACCAAGTGCGCACGGAAAAGATCCTGTAATCCATGTCAGAGTTCGGTGGGTTATAGAAACACGAAAATACCCAGCATGCCTACTCAAGTGCCATTAATAGTCAGAATGTTGACCCTGGGCGTCTAATGGAAGAAGTAGAATCAATTACAATTGAACCAAAGTATCAAAACTTTCCAACAACTATGTTTTTCATGACAATAAAAGTTATCAGCATACAGTAAATAATGTTTCAAATATGATGTACATGTATGGATTTTCAGTTATTTCTGAGTTTCAAGCTTTCAAGTCTGCCATACACTTTTCAGAACTAATGGGAACAAATCCAGAGAGAGAATTGAAAAGTGTTTTTTTTATTTTAACATTGTAAATGACAGCTGCCGACTACAGCACTTTTGCAGATATTGCATGGCCCACTTTTCCCAGTGCAAAAATGGTTTAAGATCAAATGAATTGTTTTAACAAAAATGATACTGAAAGGTTTGATTGCAGCACTTACGATTGATAGCCCAGTTGTTTGCATATGGTTCCAGGCACATAGTAATTACTGAAAGTATAACAGAGACTGAGCCAAACGCCATCATGGAAGATCTCAGGGCGACCTTCGTAAGCATTTGGGCCGTCCTTTAGTCGTACATCACCTTGAACACACACACACACACACACACACACACACACACACACACACACACACACGCACGCACGCACGCACACACGCACTCACGCACGCACGCACACACACACACATACACACACACACACACACAACACACACACACACACACACACAATGTAATGATATTTGTAGTATTTATCACGCCAGATACTTCCCTTTCATTTTTAGTAAGTGATAGGAATATACTATGGCATAATTTGATATGAGAAGTGTGAAAGAAATTCTCAGTGCGTTAAGCTTTGCTTACGACATTTTCTCTTTTTTTCTACGCTTATTATTACCGAAGAGCTTTATTCTAAACGCTTTTTAAAAGTTGCACCGGAAGTAAAAATTGTGATATCTAAAGTCTTTGAAAGTTTCGATTATAGATAAACAAGTCGTCAACAAACATATGTAATTTATTATAATCAAGTGTTCGTTTGTTTCTTTCCCCCCCCCCCCCCCCCTCTTATTTCTTTGTTTTCTTAAGTAAAACAAAAAGGCTGTATGTGCAACTATTAAACAATGCGAAACGTGTTGTACCTACACACAAATATATTATTATGTAAAAAAGAAAAAAAAAACCCACCAGCCGTAGAATATGTAAATATATGTGTTCCGAATTTAAGCTTTTCTTTTCAAAATACACAGTTACAATGATCGATTTTAGTCAAGCAGTATGTAAGAAATGTTTAGTCCTTTGTACTGGAAACTTGCATTCTCCCAGTAAGGTCATATATTGTACTACGTTGCAAGCCCCTGGAGCAATTTTTGTATTAGTGCTTTTGTGAACAAGAAACACTTAACAAGTGGCTCTATCCCATCTCCCCCCCCCCCCCCCTTTCCCCTATCCCATCTCCCCCCTTTCCCTCGTCGCGATATAACCTTCGTGGTTGAAAACGACGTTAAACACCAAATAAAGAAAGTTACAATGATCACATAGCCACATATTTGTTTCTATCAGTGTTATGGGTCATTCGCAAAAGGTAATAATTATGTCTGCAAAATTAAAGAAAAACAGATTCCAAGAAAAACAGATGTCCGTTGTTTTGTGTGTGTTTTGTTTTCATTGAAAAAGTCTTCCACCAATAGCACCTCACACATACTCACAGAGTGCAAAGTACGAAATAAAAGTAAGAAATATTCACCTTCTGTTTGTCCAGAAACTGGGCAGCTGACCACGACCAAGAAAAACGCAGAAAAGAGAATCTGACCTGTAATGCCAGAACAATGCTGTTCATTAATTGACAATTTACTCATATCAAGATAGTGTGGTTATATATATAGGTAAACTGAATGCGAAATAGTGCTCTGGGCAGTGATTTGTTTTTAAAAGAATAATATCTAACACTTTTGACATATTTTTTCCAAAATGTGGGTTTTTTCTGCGGTTTTCCCCGTTCCCTCATTTTATTCTCGTTGATGAAGTGTTAACTCGGATATACCTTTATTTTGTAAGCATGCAATAGTCACTGTATTGTTTGTAGAACAAATGCACAAATATTTTATAGATTGCACTCTCTTTTTTGAGTCAGAATAACAGTTCTTAATTTTTGCAGTCAAAATACTCACATAAATAAGACACCCAGTCCTTCAAAATTGTGACGCAGTTCGAGGCCGATGTCTAATCGTAGATCATTATTTTTCACAAAACACAACGCAAAATATACGTTCGAACTGCGTATCTACACAAGGTGAAAGCGTGAAAATGTGTCACCCTGTTTTCGGGAATTCCAGTTTTCCGCGAGAGTTAGCTTTTCTTAGCTGGGTCATACTTACCATCCTGAGTATACTCACGATTCGTGGTTCCCATTGTGCAGAGGTTTCACCCAGAAGCAGCCAGGGCAGGTATGAGCAAGCTGCATTATTCCCCTCTCTTATACTGAGTTTTTGAGTCACCAAAAGTCTCCAAATTCTAGACCAAACAGCAACCCCAAACTGAAATCGGCTGTTACTTTCTGCAACGTATGCAACTATGATTGGCTGAAAAAGGAAGAAAAGAAAAAACATAAATTTAATGCCCTCATTGCAAAGTCATTAGGGGCATGTGAGACGGGAAAACCCGACTCTATATAAACAGGGAAATAAAAAATAAATTGTTAAAAAGTCATGCTGGGTGGGAGGGGGGCCGTGGGGGGGGGGGGGTAATTGCAGATAGCAGGTTGCCGCGGAATGGTGGAGAATGTATTGATCGGTTTTATATGCCAACCATCGTCCCCTTCTCCAAACGGAAAGACAAAAAGAGAACTACATGAACATATATACAACTCTAATGACCGGAGCGGGAGTATACACGCAACCACACACACAGACAAATACACACACACGCACACACACAGTCACACCCACACACACACACACACACACATACACACACACACAAACACACACACATACACACAGACACACACACATATACACACACACATACACACACACACATACACAAACACACACACAGACACGTACACACACACACACACACACACACACACACACACTCACACATACACACACACGCACACACAAATAATTAATAGCGTTCTCGCAACTCTCTTGGATGCGTAAACATGATCGAAAATACGCCATGCCATATTGACATTTTGAATAGAAAACATTTTGATTAACGCTCCTGAAAATAGCTTCAATCGAAAGTAGGTTGAGGGGACATTAAACAAGTCGCGTAAGGCGAAAATACAATATTTAGTCAAGTAGCTGTCGAACTCACAGAATGAAACTGAACGCAATGCCATTTTTCAGCAAGACCGTATACTCGTAGCATCGTCAGTCCACCGCTCATGGCAAAGGCAGTGAAATTGACAAGAAGAGCGGGGTAGTAGTTGCGCTAAGAAGGATAGCACGCTTTTC
>NC_090258.1:13688292-13723292 GCF_037325665.1 Littorina saxatilis
GAAGGGAGAGGGTGTGGAGCAATTACGCATTCAGATTCACTACATATATTATATATAAATAATATGAGAAACTTAAAGGCACAGTGCAGCTCACAGCCTTCGTTTTGCGTTTTTGTTGCAGCTGAGTGCATTTACAGTTCAAAAATCCTCCTATGGTAGTAAATCAAACCCAAAACTACCCAACGACGACATCTGTGAAGCTCGACAGTTTCTTGTTCACGCGAGTGCATAAATTAACCTAGTTATCATAGTGGTGTTTGGTCGGAGTTCGATTCAACTGAGTGATTATGGCCTCCAGTTTGTTTTACACAAACTCATAATGATGTCTGACATAGTTTGCCACTAGTGAAGTGTCTTTTTGTGCATGATGTGATCTACCTGATCAAAATTTAGATCCAAAAAATAGGTCAAGACCAGCCGGGACAGAGTCCGAAATTAATTCGTTAAAAAAATCGCAGTTCTTGACTCTTTGGGTGCAAGTCAATGAAACTTGGTAGTTCTTCTAACGGATAGCTGCCTGAGGTATGACTAAAAGCCCCAGGGGCTCTGTGCACCTGGATTTGACAAGTTCAGTACCTTTAAGAACATTGCATACATAATCAGAAAACACAATAAAAACTAGATTTCAGGGGGCAGTTTATTTTGTTATGAAGTGTGTGAGTGCACCCGCCTTTTAAAAATGTGGATCTTTTGATTTCAATTGGCAAATAGTTCCACAGAAATAATCCTGAATTGGTGGGAGTAAATGTTGGGACCCATACCTCTTCGTAACGTGTGTAAAATACAGTTGCACATAATTGAGCGCATCACCATGAACTATTTTGTACATAAAGACAGCCTTATTGTATATTCTAGAGAGAAAGATGGAGAGAGAGAGAGAGAGAGAGAGAGAGAGAGAGAGAGAGAGAGAGAGAGAGAGAAAAGAGAGAGAAAAAGAGAGAGATAGAGAGTGAGAGAGATAGAGAGAGAGAAAGAAAGAGAGAGAGAGAGAGAGAGAGCGCGCGCGCGAGAGAGAGAGGGAGAGAGAGAGAGAGAGAGAGAGTGAGTGAGAGAGAGAGAGAGTGAGATAGAGAGAGAGAGAGCGCGCGCGAGAGAGAGAGTGAGAGAGAGAGAGAGAGAGAGAGAGAGAGAGAGAGAGAGAGAGAGAGGGAGAGAGAGGGAGAGAGAGAGTGTTGTAATATTTGGGTTTTTTTTTTTGATCGCAGCCAAATACGAGTTTTGATGTTTCCGAGTTGAGTTGAGTACATTTTCTGTCCTAAATAACCAGTCTGTCTATGATCAAATCCACCTAATCTATTAACATCTTCTGTTATTCACGAACAAAGCAGCAGTGAGTCCAATTAGGTGTACGGTGTTGGCAGGCTTGTTGATTTCACTGATAAAAGTGAGAGGGGAAAAAAACAAAACACAAAAACGATTACAGTGTGATCAGGCCTTTTCATATGATATTAAAGCTCACGTCTTACGGCAAACACTTTTTTTTTATCTACTTATGACAGCGATGTTTTTCAGTGCTAAAAAAACCCACAATAGGCAGAATCCCGAAAACGCTAAGGGGCTATCTGAAATGTTCAACTTACATTCCTTAAGGGCAGTCTTTTTTTTACCCATAATTCTTACCCATATGCAAAAGTGTCCTCACTTCGACTCGTAACTTTTAATTCAATGCAATAATGCCTGTCCACCTTAGTGTATTCAACGCACTGTAAAAGCGGAGTCACAACACAAAGGTGAGGAAGTAGTCTTATTGATTTGTTTTTGTTGTTGTTCTGGATTAAATGCCTTTTAGGTAGAAAACTCGCGGTGTTTACGTCAATGTTGAAAGGCAACGTAACGAGAAGCGCTGTACTTTAGCTGGGTAGCTTTGACACTTTTTGGATCTTATGCCCACACATGAGACGTACTTCGGATGAAATTTCGGATATTTACGTAGATATTTTGAAAACTTCTGGAAAGTGTTTTAAAACCCATGGCAGGTTTGTTGACTTACCGAAAAAAATTCGCATGCATACCGGGTACGCACATATGATTGTTACCAGAAGCCTATTATACTAGAAGCACCTTAATTACTACTATTACCAGCAGTCGACACGCGATGATACATATGCCCTTTGACCTTTCCTTGGGGATATCCCGTTTTGAAAATAGAATACGGGATTGTGGGAAAGCTAGCTGTTCAATGGCACTCACGCACTATATTCGAATTTTAATACACGACTCAAAACCTTTGGGATACATCAAAAAGAAAAGAAATACAAGTATAAAGAGTTCAGAAAAGAAGAACAAGTTGACAAAAAAAAGTTATACAAAAGACTTGCCCATTATGGGACTCACACTCGAGACCGCCGGATCTGCGAGCAATTAACGTACTACCACCCCGCTACGGCGCCTCTCGACCTAAACATGTGAAAACTAATACTTGAACTGCAACCATACCTTCCAACGTCCCCGGGTTATCGAACGAGCATTTTTCGGCTAGTCGATTGCGCCGTTCGTATTTGTGACCCTCCACCACGGAATGAGTCGCATGTCACCTTTGCATGATTTTTGTACATTTTCTTAAAGAGTTTTGTATGCTCTATCCAGTGGTGAAAACCGTTTTAGCAAAGAGCGAAAACTGTTTGAATTATAAGCCTGTGACTAAGGTGACCCTCACACTGTTACCAGACACTCCCCGGACTTATATTAAGCCTAGCGCACAACCGCGCGAGGTGACATGCGACTCATTTCGTGGTGGAGGGTCACATTTGTGATTTGTACGTTTTCTTGTTCTTATCATTACATGCAGTCGCAGTGTTACCTAGATGGCATTACATTTTCACCAAAGCCGAGGTTACTAAAAATAATAATATGGGACATTCTCGGCGACGACTGACTCGAGTTTCCGAGTCTCTCCGTTCATATTTGTGTACTGTTCTCTAAATCTCACTGTTCGGGGCTAGTTTAGTTCATAACTGACCCTACGCTCCCGGTCACTTCGTATAAGTTTGGAAAGCAATATCAAGTGGTGATAATTTCAAGCGTGACCGACGTTATTGATACGAAATGCATTGACCAATCGCCGAAAGGCGCTGACGTCATTGCATGAAAGGATTTCCCAACCCAAAAATCCTCTATTCTCGATGACATATTAAGGAGTTAGTTCGGGAGAACGACGATCTATGGACGGTTTATCATATAATGGGAAGCAAGCGGTTAAAAACGGGCGTCGATATAGAGCCAATGAACAGTGATGTGAACTTGTAGTATTTCATCCACGTGTGTTGTTACTCATACTACCAACTGTCAAAACAAAAGTACAAAGTTCTTACATATGTAATTATTGTATGATGTGTTTTGTAGCTAGATGTCATGTTTTACTCGTTGTTGTGCAACCTAGATGAGTGTGTTACCTATAGTGACCTATTTCTGAGCGCCGCTTTACGCACATTTGGTGAAGGTCTCAACTGATTCCAAATCCGCGACTTTTGTCTGCTTGCAAGGGAATTTATACACTTATTGGTGCAAACTAATAATATAACACCCAGAAGAACAGAGGCCAGTGGTCAAAATATTGGTAAAAACGAGAATGCAGGTAATATATATATATATATATAAGTTACAACACGAGCGTTTTTTTTATATGGCTTGTATTTCTGTCAAGAACCCAGAGGATGAATATCAAGGGACACACGAGCCTCTGGCGAGTCAATGTGGATTCTGGACACTGAGGTTCAGATGAGGCACTGAGGGCGTAACCTCTCCACATACCTTATTCTAAAGGCACGCCTGTTGGTCTATGCGAAGATGGTGCATAATGGCTGCGTCGCCATCTCTACCATCAGACCACTGATGAGACACATTAGTGTCGAAACACGTGTCTGGTCACGGTAGTAAAACAATGGTCCTCCTCTGGACCAGATTTCTCTGTTGATACGTTCTCCCCTCGGGGTGTTAGCTTCTCTTTGAAATTTTGGTCCCGTCCGAGAAGGGTCTGATTTCCCCAATAGGGCTGTCTGTGAAGGGACACATTTTTCTCTCTCTTTTGCAAATTTTAACAAATCTCAGAAGAAAGCATCTGCTGACTTTCAATTGTTTTTTTCACAACTTCTGATATTTTATATAAACACATATATATATATATATATCGGGAAATTAAAAAGATAAGTTAAATGCTTCAAGTTCAAGTTCACTTCCATGACAGAGAACATGCCTTAAAGCAGCGTTTATTTATTTTTGGTTTTTTTTTCTTATTTTTTTCCCAAGCACATCATTGTGGGGCTTTTAATCAAAAACATGCATCCGTCTACAATGTATCATCATTCATCCTTCAACATTTATAATAAATATGTAAATGGCAAGTATACACTTTGGGCACTGTCATCTCGATAGCGCATAGGTCGATGTTTTTAGTCCAATTAGCAATAGAAAAGGCGCCAAACCTTAGGGCAACCGATTTTCAGTCGCCTTGAATCGAAAGTGTTGTACAATGGGGGCTTTAGCGCGACATTTGGTCGATCTAAGTACGATGTAAGATTAATACATATATATACCGAGCAACAAAAGAAACGCGAAAACATTCTGCAATGTTTGATTGACAAAATCTCCAACAATTATAGAGTTAGAATTATCAAACCACAAAAGTTTGATGAAGGCATGTTTGACCTAGCTAATGTGTGATTATTTTGATGCTGCGACTGTTTCAACACACGGGACAGGCAGGTTTAACGTTAACGAAGTTTTGGAGGTCTCGCTCAGTCAGTCTTCATCGCGCTCTCTGGCCACTGATCGGACACTGGTGGCTTCCAATGATGTTCCTGGTAGTGTCAGTGGCTGTATTGAATCGATCTCGAAGACGTTGTGGCAGGAAATTGCGATCTTGTCTTCCAATGTCAACAGAACATTGCTGAAGGTGATAGACTATTGACATATGCACGTTTTAAGCACATGCCAGCGCTTCTGGATCATCCCCAGTTTTAAATCGACCTGGCATTTTGGTGGTGTCAATCTTGGCATCCTGGCTGTTTCAAAGGTGAGACTGGCAGCAAGCGTACCATGGTCTCTTTTGGTTGCTAATGCATTAGTGAACATATCTCACACATCAGATTTCTCCTGCTCCAATTGCACGTGCTGCGAGCGCGCATTATGTGTTTAACGTTAAACCTGCTTGTCCCGTGTGTTAAAACAGTCACAGCATCAAAATAATCCCACAAAAGCAAGGTCAAACATGCCTTCATCAAACTTTTGTGGTTTAATAATTCTAACTCTATAATTGTTGGAGATTTTGTTAATCAAACAATGACGATTTTTTCGCGTTTCTTTTGTTGCTCGGTATATACATATATATATATATTGATGCACCAACAAACAAACAAACAAACAACAACAAAACACGGACACTGTATTGATTACATTTGACTTTTGTTGAAAGTGTCTGCAACAGGGTCTCCAGTCTATAAACATGTATAGTATTGTATGCTACTCAGAAGTTTAACAAGATAAGTTAAATGCTTCAAGTTCAAGTTCACTTCCAAGACAGAGAACATGCCTTAAAGCAGCGTTTTTTTCCCAAGCACATCATTATGGGGCTTTTAATCAAAAACATGCATCTTTTTACAATGTATCATCATTCATCCTTCAACATTTATAATAAATATGTAAATGGCAAGTATACAAGACATATAATTATTAACAACATTAGGACATAACAGACAGACGGACATATAACATACTGTTCGCCTACAAGTAAAGCCGGAGCATAACATGCAGCGTTTTTATGTTGTAAACCACAACCTACCTTTGCCATCGGGAGTCAATATAATGTTAGCTTTTCATAATTGAGGAAAACATATTATTTATCACGACAGAGGTGTGGACAGATTATTGATAATGAGTGGCAGCAATAACCTAGCTTAGATTGTCTGGTGATAGACATTTTGTTCACTACGTATTACGCACGCAAAGTGTGAGGACGAATGTCCGGGAGAGTTGATTTGATGAACTAAACTATCACCGGTATCATGGTCTTCATTATCATCATCATCATCATCATCATCATCATCATCATCATCATCATCATCAAAATCATACATTACAGGGTCTGATTTGTCTGACAAAACTGAATGAGCCTAGTTTCCTGTCAGGAGGGAATAAACAAAATAATTGGTGAGGTAAACTACCCAACCAACCCCCCCCCCCCCCCCCGACCCGACTACACTCCCCCCTCTCTCCATCCCCCGGGAAAAAAACACTGTGATCTGCTCTATTAATCTTTTACCGGACGGGATTAGGTTAGGCTGCATGGAGGGGTGGGGGCGGGGAAAGGGTGGGGGTAATGGTGTGGTTAAGGTCCGGGTGTGTGACTTTTAACCAATCATATTATTCTTAATCTATTTTGGCCAATCATGTTTTCAGAATGTAATCAGCAACAGCCTATCACGGTCTAGAATTGCTTTTTGATCGCGAAGGATCCGGGAAGTGTAAAGAACTTTCACAATCGAGAATTGTATTATAAAAATGAGCAATAATGTAGCTTGGGCACACCTGCCTTGGCTGCTTTTCGGTGTACACCTTCCAAAATGGGCACTATTAGCCGTAAGTATATTTTTGTAATGCCTGTCCGCGTGTTATTTTTGTTGTTGTTGTTAGGTTTTGTCGTCTAAATAAACACTAATGATTTGTTGATGTTGCTGCAACTGGATGGCTCACAATTGTATCACTTGTAAAGTTACTGCATTGGTTTTTTTATATCCAAAATTCTATTTACTTTCTCGTACGCTTTTGTTGAAAAACGGATAGATGGACAGGCAGACTGTCAATTAAACCCGCGGTGTCGCTTGTTGCATGGTATGCTATCTTGCAGGTGTAAAACAAGCTATATTTTTTGTTTCTTTTGTTTTGTTGTTGTCAATTGTTCTATTATTCATCAATCAATCAATAGGAAGCTTATATTGCGCGTATTCCGTGGGTACAGTTCTAAGCGCTTGTCGCAAATATTATTGCACGCGTTTCATATAATGCCGCTCACTGAACGGTTCAGATCACTGGCAAGTATCATTTGTGAAACCATTACATTTCTGGTGTTTTTGAAACATTATTCATGCTACGGTTGAATGCAATTAATTACACTTAATTAAAGTAAACTAAAGTGGACCAGACTAAACTAGACTGAGCTCAACTAAAATACTTAATTTAACTTATCATACCTAACTTAACTTAACGCAACTTAACTTAACGTAACTTAACTTAACGTAACTTAACCTGCACTCACTCTCATCGTCACTAACTTAACCACTACACACAAAAGAGAAATTCTGAATGCACACAACGAATTGGAGAGGAAAGAAAATCCAGAAATTTGAATGAATAACAAAATTATATTAAATGAGATGAAACAAAATAAATTATCATTAAAGACGAAAAAGACCAACAAATAGCCAAACCAATACATAGGGAAATAAGATCTGTACTTACAAAAGTTATTTCAATGTGTTAGTGTACATTGCTCCTGAAACTCGTTATAAACTGTAGTAGCATATAACATTATTGGATAGCAAATTCATGACAGATGCAAATCAAATTTGTTTTTGCAGGAAGAGAATTAATGGAATAGTGTGTTTTTTTTGGTCGTCCATTGCTTATGTTTAAACATACATACATTTTTGATTTTTTTTTTTATCCATGATCAAAATAGAAAATCTGACAATTAAAGCATACTGGCCATAATTGTCTAGTTTCACCTCAAGACTTGGTATATCCACCTCTTCGTCGGACGTCAATGACAGCCACCTAACAGTACCGAGATATACAAAATCAAATACAGACGATGATACAAATTAAAAAATATTCGTCCGGATCGTCCAATAGGGTATAGTGGTTGAGATCGGTTCTGTAGTATATTTTGTTAGCTTCAGCATGACCTGGACGCCAAAGCCGTCGCCACGGTATGCCTTTGGGCGAGTATTTATGGTCTTTGTTGAAAAGTGCTAACTATGTCATTGACCGCTCTCTCAACTACACTAACGACATCACGTTGAGGATATTTTTCGATGGTATAAATATACAGTTGTAAAACAGCAGTGTTTCGGCCAGAAACATATGTGACCCTCCACCACGAAATGAGTCGCATGTCACCTCGCGCGGTTCTGCGCTAGGCTTAATATAAGTCCGGGGAGTGTCTGGTAACAGTGTGAGGGTCACCTTAGTCACAGGCTTATAACTCAAACAGTTTTTGCTCTTTTCTAAAACGGTTTTCAACACTGGATAAAGCATAAAAAACTCTTTAGGAAAATGTAAAAATATGAAAATCATGTGTAACCGAGTGCCAATATACTTTACTCTTTCTCACCGAGCTCAACCACTCAAAGCAACTGACACAAGTTATATTACCAGGTTCTTTTATTCCATAAGATGAAATGGGGAATGTGTGGGATAACGGGGGTTTACTTTCAAATACAAAACTTCCAATGTATTACTACAGGACTAAACAACTCCAAAAACAACGCTCTCAATCCTTCACTCCAAAACTGTATTCTAAATTCTCCCTCTAAAACTACACTTAAAAACACGCTAAATCCTCCCTCCAAACTACACTCTACTCTAAATCCTCACTCTCAACTTTAATCCAAAAATCCACAATGAGACTCTAATCTAAAACAAACAAAATCTAAAAAACAACCTAAAAACAATTCTTCAAAAAAAAACCAAATCTACAAAAACTCTTAACAAAACCAGACCAAAATCCCTCCACTAAAACTAACTGCACTTCACTAACGAAACCTAGTCTACGAAAACAAATCTACGCCCACTAAAACCCCGTCTACGAAAACCCCATCTAAAAACCCCGTCGCACACTCCGCCATCCAGCAAAAGAATTCCTCACATCCCAAAGGATTTCAGCCTGTGACCAAACATGTCACAACAAGGCGTCCAGAAAACACACGCACCAAAATATACGTTGTCTTCCTTCAAAATTCCAAGCAGAAAGAAAGTCTCAGTGGGCCCCAGGCCCAACATCCCGCGTGCCTGCGTCACAAGGTTAACACACGTTCGACTCGAGGGGTGTCGAGTACCTTTACTTTCTCACTTTCTTTAGTCGGTGTCTAACATCGCCTTCAACTATTCAACATTACATCGCGGCGAAGAGAAAAAGGAAGATGGAATAAAGTCACCTGTCAATTGCCTCCTGTTCACAAAAACATTAATCACAATTTTACTCCAGAGACTTGTACCAAAAAACAATCGTTTTACCTATGCAAATTTAAGAATCGGCTCTTCCGCGAGACCATTCCAACAAAGACAAAACACAGTCTCGGAAACCTTAGTGGATCCCCGATAGTACAGATTTGAATCCTCGATAGCACAGAGGTACCACGAGTTCGCAAGTTCAAACGGATGCACAAAAGTACATGTGTACCGTAACTGTCGTTCCCAAGCTCACATCCTCCCCAACTTAGACTGTCGTCTCCTGGCGACATGCCAGAATTAAAAAAAAATAAAAAAATGCTTGACCTCCGAAGAACATAATATTCTTCATCCCCAATCATTTCAAAAACTTTTACACAAAAACAACCATCAACTGACTAATACAATATTTCTCTAAAACTAATAGGTTCTGAAACACATTTCACATAATCCTTCCAGTGCCAATAATCATATCTCCTGTAGACATCTAACTCACACAAGTTGACAAAAAAATCACAACTCATCTTTAACAGAGGCAGTTCCCTGGTTCACTTTACAAAGAATTATGTTCACCACTTGCCAGATAACCAAAAATGATAATCTTTACGACTTATCAAAATATTTTATCTCTCTTGAGCATACATCAGAACAAAATGTTGACAATCTTTACGATTTATCAAAACATCTGATCTCTCTTGAGCATACATCAGAACAAAATACTGACAACCTTTACGATTTATCAATGCATGTCCCCTCTTTGTATCCCAACTGTACTTGGCAACACAATCTTCTCATCAAACAAAATGACCACTTGCCAAGGCAATGAAAAACTGGAAGTCCTTAAAACTCACCCAGAATATCAAACCTTTAGTCAAAAATCAGCAATAACCTAATGTTACACTCATCACAATTAAACTATTCAACAGGAGTATTCATAGGCAACCATACAATCCTTCAGAATCTATTTCAAAAATCCACTAATATTAACTCTAATAAACAAAACCAGTGTACACACTGCCTTCAAACAAAGACATCAGTCAGTGCTAGAACTCAAATTCTAAAAAATACCACCAAGAAAATAGAAAGTGAGAACAGAGACAGTAAAAGTGAAAGCGGAGAAGACAGTAAAGACAAACCAAACGACAGCAGAGAGCAAAAAGGAAGAAAAAGGTTATATAATCCCTTACAGGTAGCATACTTTGCTCCTGAGGCGTACGAGGCTGGAGACGCCATGCTCAACCAAAGAATCCCTAAAAAGTGCAGCCAAGAGAATTAGAAAGTGGGAGCGGAGAAGACAGTAAAGACAAACCAAACGACAGCAGAGAGCAAAAAGGAAGAAAAGGGTCATCCAATCCCTTACAGGTAGCATACTTTGCTCCTGAGGCGTACGAGGCTGGAGACGCCATCTTAAACAAATTAGAATTCAGTGACCAACTAATCTCAAGAATACAAAATCTAAAATCTAGTCACACCCCACTCAATATGCTTGAGTAGTCTATTGACTAGAGACAACATAGAACCTGTAAAATCTAGCTACATCCCACTCAATACGTTTGAGTAGCCTGTCAACTAGAGACAGCATAAAACTTGTAAAATCTAGTTACATCCTACTCAGTACGTTTGGAGTAATCTGTCGACTAGAAACCCGTCAAATACCACCACCAACTGGGCGCCCTCGTGGTAAATGATACAAGTTTGAATGCGCCCCAGCACCCTGTCTACAGCATATCAAATTTAATAATATGTATATATATCCTTCTCTTCTTCACCATCCTTCTCTCCATCACTCTCCTTCCTTCCTTCACAATCCTTCCTTCCTTCACAATCCTTCCTTCCTTCTCAATCCTTCCTTCCTTCACTATCCTTCTCCATCCTTCACAATCCTTCCCTCCTTCACTATCCTTCTCCATCCTTTTCCCTTCCAATATGTTATATATGTCGGTATTTCAACATGTAACTGTCGTTTACCATGTTTCCTTGAAACAAATTAACCGGCAAGCGCATAACTCACGCCCCAAGCACACGGCTTGCAACAAAAACCACACTAACACCCAAACATCCAACCACAAGTGTTAGTCATCACATCACCACGTAGCGTAATCAACATACAACTACACATGTCAATCATAATGTCAAATCAATACAACATACTCAAACACACTCTTCCAGGGATGGTCCACTCCCCAACTCTTTCTTTTTGCAGGGTGTGCAAACACAAACGTCTGAAGAAATGTTAATCACTGAAGTCCTTCTTCTGTGGACTAACAGAGTAAAAAGAAATGTAAATCACTGTAATCCTTTCTCCACGGATTACCAGAGTAAAAAGAAATGTTGACTACAAAGCCGCATCCGTCAACGTCACGCCCGGACTCCCTCCAACTTCTCACACGCCTGTCTCCTCCACACCAGCCCGCGTCCGGACTGCATGCCTGCCATCCTCTCCCTGTGCGACGGGGTCCCCTAACCTACACTACTCCTAGCCTAGCCCTAACTGTAACACCCCCTACCCACCCTGCTCGCAGCGCCAAATGTAACCGAGTGCCAATATACTTTACTCTTTCTCACCGAGCTCAACCACTCAAAGCAACTGACACAAGTTATATTACCAGGTTCTTTTATTCCATAAGATGAAATGGGGAATGTGTGGGATAACGGGGGTTTACTTTCAAATACAAAACTTCCAATGTATTACTACAGGACTAAACAACTCCAAAAACAACGCTCTCAATCCTTCACTCCAAAGCTATATTCTAAATTCTCCCTCTAAAACTACACTTAAAAACACGCTAAATCCTCCCTCCAAACTACACTCTACTCTAAATCCTCACTCTCAACTTTAATCCAAAAATCCACAATGAGACTCTAATCTAAAACAAACAAAATCTAAAAAACAACCTAAAAACAATTCTTCAAAAAAAAAACAAATCTACAAAAACTCCAAACAAAACCTGACCAAAATCCCTCCACTAAAACTAACTGCACTTCACTAACGAAACCTAGTCTACGAAAACAAATCTACGCCCACTAAAACCCCGTCTACGAAAACCCCATCTAAAAACCCCGTCGCACACTCCGCCATCCAGCAAAAGAATTCCTCACATCCCAAAGGATTTCAGCCTGTGACCAAACATGTCACAACAAGGCGTCCAGAAAACACACGCACCAAAATATACGTTGTCTTCCTTCAAAATTCCAAGCAGAAAGAAAGTCTCAGTGGGCCCCAGGCCCAACATCCCGCGTGCCTGCGTCACAAGGTTAACACACGTTCGACTCGAGGGGTGTCGAGTACCTTTACTTTCTCACTTTCTTTAGTCGGTGTCTAACATCGCCTTCAACTATTCAACATTACATCGCGGCGAAGAGAAAAAGGAAGATGGAATAAAGTCACCTGTCAATTGACTCCTGTTCACAAAAACATTAATCACAATTTTACTCCAGAGATTTGTACCAAAAAACAATCGTTTTACCTATGCAAATTTAAGAATCGGCTCTTCCGCGAGACCATTCCAACAAAGACAAAACACAGTCTCGGAAACCTTAGTGGATCCCCGATAGTACAGATTTGAATCCTCGATAGCACAGAGGTACCACGAGTTCGCAAGTTCAAACGGATGCACAAAAGTACATGTGTACCGTAACTGTCGTTCCCAAGCTCACACATGCAAAGGTGACATGTGACTCATTTCGTGGTGGAGGGTCACATATTTGTAATTGAAGGTTTGCTTTTCTACTGCTCAAAAATGGGTGTATTCGATTTGAATAATACTTTGGGATGACGTCCTGGTTCCTGACCACACCTACCCCAAAAAATGTCTTCTTCTTTTTCTTTGTTTTTCTTATTTGGCAGTTTGATTATCTCTGAACCGTCAAAATGGTCAGTAGAATAAACGGTATTTGACATATTTTACATCAGTGACTTTATTTGGATTCTCAATTATTGTTTTGAGAAATTATGTTTTATCTTACAACGCACACATTTGTACTAACATAAAACGCAGATTGTATGCTGTACATATCGTTCATGTCCGTGGCTGTTGTTAACCACAGAAACTTTGTAGAGCTCATCTCAATTTAACTAAAGTTTTTTTCTGTGTAGCAAACTCGGGCGACCTAGTGATCAGATTAAAAAATAATCAACAAACTATTAGCAAACAATCGTGGTTTACCCAGTCATGTTCTTTACATGAGAAAATCCCCGAGTTCGCGAATTAAATGTACGCAATGTAAAATCTAACCAAATGTCAACAGTGCTCCCAAATTTAGTATTATATATATATACTTGTAGGTGTCGTCTCAAGGCTGGAGTCTAGCTATGCCTGATAAAAGTATAAAGTAACATTGGAAAAATTAACTCGCCCAAATGACTGGTTACAAAGACAAAAATGATGAAAATACTTTCATCGACATGAACAAAGCGATTTCAGAAGCAAACTCTGTACCTTCACGACTGACACAAACGAGCGATTATTTCACATCTGCAATGCCAACAGAGTACAAAGAAGGTTTGGGTACTCACGCCGTGTCAAGTCTGACCAGGGATCGACCGGCCATTTGCAGACCGACTAGACCGAACAAAAACAAATGACGTCAAAGTTTCTTTCCTATTGCCTGTAACTTTGCCATGACGTCTTTTTATGACTGCATGCGCGTCAAATGTTTTTCATTTTCGCCGTCTTTGTCTTCTCTGTTTATAACTCTGTCTTATCTTTTAAGACTCACAGGCCCAATGGCAGTAAAGTGGAGCAAGCCACTCGAAAGTGGCAGCTTAACCAGTGTCTTGAAACAGATAAAACACTCTCCTGGGATGCCGTTACAATGTTAACCAAAAAGTGAAAAGAAGAATGGCGGTTTAGTGGCGAAATGACAGCAGATTGAGCATTTATTTCGGTCAATGAAGGGACGATTGGAGCTTCTACAATCCGTGTCAACCACCAGGGTTAGATTCGTAGCAGACGACAAACAAAGTATATCGTAACTGTCTTGTGATGACGATTATGTCGTTATTAATTATGTGTACGTTGTGAAGGTATTTCAAAGCAAAAATTAGCTTTGATTGGTCACGGGATATTTACGTTACACCTCCGATTCATCCATGGAATCGCGTGGTGTCTTGTCTCGACCGGGTGAATGAATATAATGACGTCCGTGGCGGCAGAGCCTCGAGTGACGTCATCATATTCATTGACCCAGTCTCAAAACGCTACCACAGGATTGATGGACGGAGGTGTAACTTATACTTCAGTTATTTCTTTCACAACATTGATCTTTCATATAATTATATTAAAGGCCTTCCGTGATGGCGTTTGGCTCAAGTGTCTGCCATTCCATGATCGACTTCTATCTAGAGTAGATGAGTCCATTTGCAATACTTGGGCTATCAATTGAAAACCAAACAAGTAAAAACAATATGTTGAACACTAACATTTTAAACCATTGCCAGGTCTTGCTCAGGGGTGCGTGATATAAATGTTAGAATTGTGAAAGCCAGTCTTCTGCGACATTGCCATTTCTGCATATTAAACTGTTAGAGATCGACGCACATTTATTGTGCGATATTTCCAAAGTATGTTTAACAAGAACGTAGAGTTTTGGGTTTCTTGTTTTTCTATGGTAAGCTTTTGCAAAGCAATTTCTTACAACGTAGTGTTTAGCATCATTAAAACACAGTGTTGCCATCAATGCTCAGTGTATTATTTGACTTTCTGTGACATTCATTTTGATTGCGCTAATAGTGTTGTGTCGAACGTGAATGCAAGCAAAATTACATTTTGGCTACTTTGCAGGGCATATCCTTTTGTCTGCGCTGATTCTGGTACTGTTCACCTGCGATGGGTTTGGACAAAAAGAAGGTATATATTTCTAACTCTGTTCCCGTTGAAAGATCTGAGGTGGCTTTCACGAGAAGGAATGTATATTTAACATAATGAGACAGCAATTAAGTGTGATTTAAAAAAAATATTTATTGAGAAGGAGCTTTGATATTTCACATACTTTCGGGTTTCTAAAGCCTCTTGACATGATCAAACTCTGTTTGTCAAAGTTCAAGGTTGACTCACGGTAAATAACAGAGAATGATTATTCTCTTGAATATTTTAAAATCGAATATGATGAAGTAGATTGGTTATTCATTTTTGTTATATTTATGTTACGCTTGACGAAGGAAAGTCGTGTGAGCAATTGTAATGATAACATGATAGCTGAGCACAGTCCACCATACAATACTTGCAAGGCGTGTGTGTGTGTGTGTGTGTGTGTGTGTGTATGTGTGTGTGTGTGCGTGTGTGTGTGTGTGTGTGCGTGTGTGTGTGTGTATGTGTCTTGGTCGATAAAGATGAAACTGAAGACAATAATTATGGTCCCCTCGGACCAACAAAAAAGCTGGTCGGCCAGCAAGCCACCAAACATCTTATAATGTTGTGTGTGTGTGTGTGTGTGTGTGTGTGTGTGTGTGTACGTACGTACGTGTGTGTGTGTGTGTGTGTGTGAATGTGTGTGTGTGTGTGTGTGGTTGAGTGTGTGTGTGAATGTGTGTGTGTGTGTGTGCGTGCGTGCGTGCGTGTGTGTGTGTGTGTGTGTGTGTGTGTGTGTGTGTGTGTGTGTGTGTGTGTTCAAGGTGATGTACGACTGAAGGACGGCCCAAATGCTTACGAAGGACGGCCTGAGATTTTCCGTGATGGTGATTGGCTCAGTCTCTGCTATAGATTCAGCAACAATTTGGTTCCTGGAACCATATGCAAACAACTTGGATATCAGTCGTAAGAAGGACAGTTTTGAAAATTATCATAATTAGGCATGCTCCCACGTGGGGTTTGCTCTGTGCAAATTGTATTTTCTCTCTTAAAGGGCAACATCCGCCTCCTGTATACCATCAGTTACCGCTTGAGAACAAACTAACTGCTTTGCAAAGTGAGTGAGCATTTTTTACATAATATATTTCGCGCCGAGTTTTCAGTGTAATAAGTGAATCTTGTTATGTCGCTAGACGGGACTTTTAAGATGCATGTACAAAACTAAATAGAAAGCTGGCAAGACAAACATTGTTAAAACGAATGGTCGGATGTAGGTCAAGCGATATGTGTGTGTGTGTGTGTGTGTGTGTGTGTGTGTGTGTGTGTGTGTGTGTGTGTGAGTGGTGGTGTGTGTGTGTGTTTGTCTGTGTGTGTATGTGTTAAGTGTGTATGCGTGTATGTGTGTGTTAGTGTGTGTGTGTGTATGTGTGTGTACGTGTGAGTGTGTGTGTGTGTGTGTGTGTGTGTGTGTGTGTGTGTGTGTGTGTGTGTGTGCTGGCGAGTATATTTAGTTGCAGCTCTGTTCACTTAAAGACGAGAAAGTAGGCTGCCTGAAACAAAGCAACTTTTCCTTTCTTGAAATGCTAGTCGACTGAGATTTCCGAGCATCTCTGTTTGTTTCTGTGCCTTTGTAGATTGAGTATCTTGCGCATAAAGACGTAATTGCGGGACAGGGCTGCCATCACAAGAGTTGCTTTTAAACAGCAAACGACTCAAGGCCATGTATAAACAGCCTTTAACACATTTCTCTCAGATCTTGAACGTACGTGTGATACAAAAAAAGAGGGAAGCGCTGTTTTAAATTCAGGGATTATTGGGAATAGTTCATAAATATTTGACACAGGTTTTGATTGATGGCAAATTCGACAAACTTAACTTTTCTGCCTTTAATGTTGTTTTTGCGATGACTACCTCTGTCGTTCTTAGCAGAACAAGTAAATATGTATGATCTTTAGCTCTTTTTTTATTTCTTTTTTTTTACATCAAGTTATTATGTCACAAGAAAAAATGCTGGTAGTCTCGGACATGAGAGACAGGTAAGATTTCCGTGTGTGTGTGTGTGTGTGTGTGTGTGTGTGTGTGTGTGTGTGTGTGTGTGTGTGTGTGTGTGTGTGTGTGTGTGTGTGTGTGTGTGTGTGTGTAGCAATTCCCAGAAACCTACTTAAGAGATACACAAAACTTTATATGCGGATTCTTGCATATCCTGTTGCATGTTTATATCTCTCCGGTTTTTTCCCTTCAATATATAGATATATATGTCACACGCATTCCTTCTTTGCCACTACTAAAGCAAACGTGTGCAAGATTGTATGTTACACGCTTTGATGCCGAAATCAATTATTTTGATTATGCATTTATTTCTGAAATTGTTTTCCTTTACATACATTCAGTCACTACCTTAAACACTTATGTTTTCAGTATTCATTTCAAGTGATCACGAACGTAGAAAAATGGGTATCAAAGCGTTGTTACATTTTGTTGTGCATTCTGAATAGTGTGCCAACAGGCCTTGGTCAGTCAATCACGTTTTATCTGTTTGACGGTAAAAGAATAACACCAACCCCGTTCTCCTGTATATAACTGAAAGCCACATTTTCTTCTTCGTTCAATTTCTGTTTTGAAAAGCTTCGTCAACTTTCCACTTACACGACACGGTCCCGGCTTTATGAAGAACCCTGAATACGAAAGGTCAAAACAAAACACTAGGTACTACTTTCACTATCGTCGTCTGCAACGAAAACCGAAAATGGTGAAACGCTTTGCTACGTACACAGAGGACGAAATTGCAAAGAAAAGATCGAACCTTACACCTGTGACTAGGAAAAGTTGCATAGACAGTTCCGTGCGGATCTTACCACGTATCAACGTACATCCGATTCTCAGAACCTACAGATGGGTGACGCTTTGGCGATTGAGGCTTCGTCTTCAGCTCTAACACGCACGCAGACAGCCAGGCAGGTCTAATCTGCACCAGCGGTGATGGAAGGTTTGGATTTAGAAACACTCGAATGTTACTTCGACAAGATAAACGAACCGAAAGACGAAAGTGTGCCCCAAATTCGGAATATATTCTTTCAAAACTGCACTGTAAACAACATCAACATCACTGTGAGAAAAAGAACAATCCAAACACAACCAGTTCCCCTGTGGAACATTTCGGGTGGACTTTCCCACGACCTGACCTACAAAAATTCTCCGTGTTCGTTTGCGCTTTGCATTCAATCTGTGTTAGTGCGCGCGTGTGTTTGTGTGTTTAGCTTTCGTTGGTTTGTGCTGTTTGGTTCAAGAAAAGTTTATTTTTTTCATTGAAAGATTCAGAAACGTTGGTTGATACTTTGTTAAATGCATTCAACCAGAAAAAGACACGAAACGAATTGGATCTATCTTCTGCGCGCATGCGTGTGTACGGTATGTGTGAAAAGGCAATTGTGTTGTCAGTCTGGTTTTGTGCCTGTTATTTCGTCCCCCAAAACTCATTTATATCTTTCTATGCCTATGCTGTGAGACATAATCGCCATTACGAGCTAGTTGTGTGACAGAGAGTTTTCTTGCACACTCGACTGCTGCTGTTTCACTCCGGCTAAAGCCGTCGTGAAACATCTACAGTCTCGTGTGCAAGAAAACTCTCTGTCACACGACTAGCTCGTAATAGCGGGTAATATTATATATATCTTTGATTGAAGTCATATCCGTCCTTTATAAATGTTGTTACATTTAGTCAAGTTTTGACTAAATATTTCAACATGGAGGGGGAATCGAGACGAGGGTCGTGGTGTATGTGTGGGAGTGTGTGTGTGTGTGCGTGTGTGTGTGTGTGTGTGTGTGTGTGTGTGTGTGTGTGTGTGTGTGTCTGTGCGTGTGTGTGTGTGTAGAGCGATTTAGAGTAAACTACTGGACCGATCTTTATGAAATTTTACATGAGAGTTCCTGGGAAGATATCCCCAGACATTTTTTTCTATTTTTTCGATAAATGTCTTTTATGACGTCATATCCGGCTTTTTGTAAAAGTTGAGGCGGCACTGTCACACCCTCAATTTTCAATCAAATTGATTGACATTTTGGCCAAGCAATCTTCGATGAAGGCCGGACTTCAGTATTGCATTTCAGCATGGAGGCTTACAAATTAATTAATGACTTTGGTCATTACAAATCTGAAAATTGTAATTGAAATTATTTTTTTATAAAACGATCCAAAATTACTTTTATTTCATTCTTCATCATGTTCTGATTCCAAAAACATATAAATTTGTTATATTCGGATTAAAAACAAGCTCTGAAAATTAAAAATATAAAAATTATGTTTAAAATTAAATTTCCGAAATCGTTTTAAAAACTATTTCATCTTATTCCTTGTCGGTTCCTGATTCCAAAAACATATAGATATGGTATTTTTGGATTAAAAACACGCTCAGAAAGTTAAAACGAAGAGAGGTACAGTAAAGCGTGCTATGAAGCACAGCGCAACCGCTACCGCGCCAAACAGGCTCGTCACTTTCACTGCCTTTTGCACTAGCGGCGGACTACGTTCAGTTTCATTCTGTGAGTTCCACAGCTTGACTAAATGTAGTAATTTCGCCTTACGCGACTTGTTTTTGTACTGTGGTAAAAAGTTTTTTTATATCAAATTCATTGACTGTTTTGTCAAATTTGTACAAATTTTCCCCTGTCCGGGATTTGAGCTTGCATTTATGCGTACTTATGATACGAAAATGATTACATTATTATGAAATGTTCTCGGAGCAAAATATATAATTTCCCCTACATCATCTAGCAAACTGATCAATTATTCTGCTGTAGATTATTAGCAGTTATCTTTATGAGTGGATTTTGAGAAAAACACAAATCCGTTAGTACTTGTTAAAATTAAAAAACAACCTAATAAACAATGCAAAGTCTATCAAACTTGTATAGTTCTCTGCAGATATGCAATCTAAACAGAATGTACGTTTTCCCACTAGAATATAACACAAAGTTAAATACTGTCATCATAAATAGCAAAAAAACTAATGTGTTTGATTTCTTTCTTTTTGAATTTGAGATTGAAATCAAAGATTTAAACATGCTTGCATTTTGTGTTTTGCTGCATTCTTGATATAGCAAAATGAATTTATACATGTGAAAAAGTGTTAAAAAATCTGTTCGTGCAAATGAGATGTAATGTTGTTGTTTTTCTACAGAGATGCGTGCGCACTGTCTTGGTACCAGGGATTTGTCCAGTCCAGGACTTATTCATTCTCTATTGAAGAAAATTAAACGTGTTCAGTTTTATACTCTCAGGTCAACATATTGACAAAATGTTTTGACATTAATTTACCTAACTCGTTTCTTGACAAAATATTCGTGTAAGAACTAACTGAAATTAGTCAGTAAAACTTCCATCAATCACCAAATGATATTTAGTTTTAAACATTACTATTGCAATTAAGTTTCTTTGGAAAAAAGTAATTTGTAAGGCTTACATAAGAGAAACAAATCTTAAACTCAATGAAGCTGAGCGCTGTATATATTTCTGATAACCAAAGGGAAGTAAGCAAGGATGAAAGTCGCTTGTTCATTTCAATGCTTCTTATTCTCTCAGGTGCCAGGAGATTGGTTCGGGATAACTCTTGCTTACTCCACTGCACATGTCGTTAGCAGTTAGAGCGCTTACATTTAAAAATCAAAGATTAGACAACTACTGTATGCGCCTCGTATGACGTACATCGGTACTTTTCAGAATTAAATATACACAGTGTATGACTGGATTTAGACTCACCTGATAAATAATAAGAATAGCTATATATGTGTTATGTGTTAGAAATCTGTCATGCAGGTCGCTGGTTCGAATCCGGGCCGGGACGGACACGGGTCAACTTTATGTGCAGACCCAGAGACGGTATCCATCTCCCACCCCCGTGTCACCACAATGGCACGTTAAAGATCTTGGTCATTCTACCATAAGTGCAGATGGCTGATACCACCAAAACACGCAAACATCAAAAAGCCGTGAGGGCGTAAAACTCGAATCGTATAAACCAATTCATGTCCAATATAGGCAATTAAGACCTGACGGACAATAAGCCCCTTAAAATTTACTCTTTTTTTTTGTCATGCAGTACAAATCTAATGCTCATGTTGAGAGGTTTTTTTTAAACGGCATTGAAGATAGAGGTGGTTTTTTTTGAAATCGTACAAAGTCATTTCCTTGTTAACTTGTTAGATCTGTCAAAGACAGTTGTACGTAGTCTTAATTTAACCTTTAAAAAATGTTAAAACGTGAACATAAAATTCGAATGTCTAGAAATCCGCATTTTATTTTGTCTACAGTCAGGGAGCAGTAAGCTACACAGCTGGCTCCTACGGGAAAGCTCCGGGTGAGATCTTTGGACAGCAAATCAACTGTGGCTCGTCTTCCTCCAATTTGTTACAGTGCTCCATGTATGACAAGATCGAGAACTGCGATCCTCGGTACACACTAGGTGTCAGCTGTAGTACAAGTGAGTACACTCCCTTCCCACAAGAGAAAGATGGAGACTATGGGTCGGGTCTTGGCGAAGGAGGGAGAGAGACATAGAGCGTGTATAATTACTTTCAGCATTTGTTCTTAAATTTTTCAGTTCTATTTCATAGTTGACTCATTCATTAGTGATTGTGAAAAAAAAACTTCCGTATTTCAATGAAAAAATGGTTGAATAATTCTGCTGATAATGTTCAAATACATGCATTTTGAACGAGCAAGAAGCAAGGATATGAATAACACAGAACCGAGCTTTTTACATCATCTTTTTAATTAACTTTTTTCTTTCTGTTTGTTTGGTTAGTTGTGTTTTTTTCTTCCAAACATTGACGCTTGTGCAAAATAGTTCCATCTCCCATGTGGTTGATACGGTTTGGTATGAATGAACATATACCCTGCATTTTTGGACCCTGCCGAGCAATGAAAAAAGCCATGTAATTGCATTGCCCGGCCATCCATGCCAACAATTTGGATAAATGTACAAAGTGTATACCATCCTCACCCACTATGTCAACCATTACATAAGTTTAAAGAATAAGAGCATCCTTTCACTTCAAACACATGCAATATGTGAAATTAACACAGCGAACAACTTCAAAATCTACCCAGAACACAGCCAGGCTCTTGGTGTATGGAATATGTGACCAAGTGTAAGTATGTAAAACAAGAAATTCCTCCGAGGTAGGAAAAACACCCCCGTCCTTACCATTCTCACTGCCACCCACTGAGAAGGTTATTTCCCTTTGATCATTAATATGTCCCTCTATAAGTCCTTGTAGAATCTTAATCCACCAATAACTCCCTAACCGTGTGTTTGACTGGTCCCAATTTTTGTAAGGACCGTCTCAGGAATGTATAGGCCCATTGCAGAAACTCAAGTTATCAACAGCATTTCTACTCGGCGCGCGCGGTATGAGAATCACGGGTCGTAACTCTCTGGAATTGGTCATCCGCCGCCATGTTGGATGCCTTGCACGATCTCTGACAGTGCTTGAGCGTTGGGTGGCGACTCGACAAAAGTGAAAATGACACGTTGTGTGGCATAGGAGGTAAAAATCAAGGGTCTGCCAAACCCGGCAAATGCAGTAGGCAGCCCAGAGATCCCTAAGTACCTCTCCCAATTGTAGTACTTTTCGGCAATATTTACAGTTTCAAATTGCTAGGATAGCTTCTTTGTGGTTTTAGAGAGGTGTTCTGGGGAAACTGAAAGGTAGCCTCGTCAGGGGACAACTATTCAAACCCATATCCTCATTATTTTGATTCTCAATTGAGAATAATCATTTATAGATGACTATTATTCATTTCCCTTTTTAGGATGTACTTGCACGTACTGGTGGTTTATTACCCAAATGTCCTCACAGTGACTGAGGCTTATATAAGGCTCGGTGATTCGTGTATTTGTTTGTTCAGCCCATTTCTTTCTTGTGTTTATTCACAAGAAGAAAAACAATAAAGATAATCATTTATGTATGATTTATGGTGGGATTTTTCCTCCATGGTGTGTACCAGGATGTATTGTACTAAATGTACTGTGGTCGTATATTAACGGGTTATATTCCCCGTATGTGCACTATGCGTACAGGTTCATTGGAGGGAGGGTGTAATAGTTGTTTCGTTGGTTTCGCAACGAGACAAATCATCCCTTTTTGGAAGATGAGGGTGGTCCGCCCGAGGGCAGACCGGGTTGTAGGTTCGGGACAATAGATTGACTATTGTCGTTTAGGCAGCTTAGGGATTCTGTTTCGGTTCGCTGAGTGGTCGTGTGGCCGTTTTCGCTGTTGGTTACGGCGATCGCGCCTTTCCCTGTCTGCATACACAGTGAAATACGCAAAAAGAACAAGAGTGCAATGAAGAAAACTAACAAAGACGGCATCCAATATGGCGGCGCGAAGAGAGTATGAGCGGAGTTGTGCCCCTTAGGGCTAAAGCTAGCCGATCCATTTGATAACGTCACGCCGAGTAAGAAGAATGAATTGGACCTATAGAACCTGTTCACCAAGTTTGGTGACGATCGGTCCGTTCATTCTTGAGATCTATATGCGAACACAAACACACAAACAAAATAATTTTAATCCACCAATAACTCCCTAACCGTGTGTTTGACTGGTCCCAATTTTTGTAAGGACCGTCTCAGGAATGTATAGAACCTGTTCACCAAGTTTGGTGACGATCGGTCCGTTCATTCTTGAGATCTATATGCGAACACAAACACACACCCAAACAAACAAACACATCGAGCGAAACCTATACACACCCCTATACCGGGGGTGTAATAAAATACAAAGCCTGGACAGACCTGTAATCGTTGATGAGATCATTCAAACAGGTATGTCACACTGCATGGTGAGACAGAGCGTTGCTTTCTACTCTAAATGGGACTAGATCGAGCGTGATTCTTACATACTAGATTCTTGTTCTGTCGCGTCTGACATTTTTAATCATTAAGACTTGATCAAAAACACTTTCGTTTAATCAGCGCGTTGCATGATATCCAAATTATGCATGTATATGTATAAGTTTGTTTGAATGATTGGTTGAACGATTGATTCTTAGCTTGTTTGTTTGTTTGCTTTTGTTTTCCTCTAGCCTTAAGGCTGTCCCTAATTTTGCGCGAAGTCGGCTTCGTGAAGACTTTACAAAGACTAAGAAGTCGCAAAGTCTTTTTTTCCCGAAAAATCAGTGCTATAGTTTCGTGCAACAAGCTCCGCGAAGTATACTTCGCGTAGTTGAGTCCGCTCAATTAATGCCATTCTTAACGCACATAAGGTTCAGTGTATTTAAGCATTCGAACTGAACTCTATTGAACTGGCAGTCAGGGCCCGGCTTCGCTCGGGACAAAGTAAAACTATTCCCATCATATTCCCATACCTTTAAAATAACTTTGACATGAGTTATCTCCATTGATTTCCTTAGGAATGTTCTAGATACTGGACCAGCAGGTCTAACTTCAACTCTTTATATTCTGTAAATAATGATCAGACATGCTTGGATGACAAGATTTACCTCCCTTCAGTGTAAACAAAAGTAACAGTTACCTCCCTTTGCCCCTAGACTTTTCCAGAACTGTCCGGTAAATTTGTCTTTCCTCATTTCTTCTGTTCATTATGCGCTTGCTACAGGTTAATAGTAGGCACTGAACTGGTCTTGCACTATATAGGCTGTATTTAATAAAGGGGAGGTTCATAATCTGAGAAAGGAAACAATGAATCAAGGAACTAAAACCCAGGTGCACATCTGCGGCTCCTAGGCAGTGTGCAAGCACACTATTTTGTTCCTGCCTCTTGCCATCTCTGAGGAATAGCGACCACATTTTTTAGGGGTATAATGACAAAAAAGGCTGCACTTTAGCAATGACTTGGTGGATTGCTTTGAAACTTTTAGAATATTTTACCAACATACTAGAAATACTTCGTGCGAAATTATGGATTGTTAAATATATTTGTTAAAATGTAATGCAAGTTTTCGAAAGAAGTTTTTAAACTCGTCATAGGATTGTTCACTTGGGTCTACAAAAAATCATGACTTTGCATGTCTTTAGAAAAATGATTGATGCACACACTGCGAAAGTTTTATGAGCGTATAAGCAAATTTGCCAGGCCTGTAAACACGCTTGATATTTACGCGATGATTCTGGTGCCACAGCGATACCCAGCCAAGCGTGACCGTAGCATATGTTTTAAGAGGCACGCAGCGATAACAGTTGTCAGCGCGAAACAGCGTGAACGTTCCATTTTTTTCTCATGTGTTTGCATGACTAGCAAATTAACGCCAGCGGCTACACACAAATGAAACTTAGACAAAATCTGCATCAATCATTTATCTGTAGAAATGCAAAGTCATGAATGTTATGGACACAAGTAAACAAGTGACGAGTTTAACAACATAACTATTCCGAAACATTGCTTCACATCTGAATAAATAACCGTAACGATCCCAACTTTTGCACGAAGTATCTCTAGTAAGTTGGTAAAATATTCTAAAAGTTTCAAAGCAGTCCACCAAGTCATTGCTAAAATGTAGCGCTTTTTAACATGATACCCATCAAAATGGACGCAAAACGTCCCGTTTTTGACCGCTCTTGCGATCGACACCTGGGGTGCGTTGCCTAGAGATGACAATCTGTTCGCGAAAAGAGAAAAAGTTTTCATGTTGTAAGCAACGCTGTGTTCGCGGCGAACTGTTTTCAATTCTACCCTCTCTACCTACTTTCAACTAAATGGACCCGTCTTTTCGCCGACGGCCGAGTCCATTCATGCATATTGGGGGCGATCATGCGAACAGTCGCTTTGTACTTGGAACAGCCCTCCATACCCGCACTGACCACAGTAGACGAGTCCAATCGCTTACAGCTCAGTCCATGAGTACGTTTTAAGGGTGACGCTATGCATTGGCCCTCAGGATATATCTGTGTGTGTGTGTTTGAGTTTCGTACCCCACGTGGGGCAGCATGGCTTTCCCTTTTTTTTGGGGTGGTCAGATTTGACAGTTGGGTTTCTTGTCGATTCCAAATAAAGGTTGATTAAAGATGAAGGTTTAGGAGTAAATAGCCCGTGTGCGCTCTCTCTCTCTCTCCCTCTGTCTACCTCTCTACCTCTCTCTCTCTCCCTCTCTCTATCTCTCTTTCTTTCTCTCTCTCTCTCTCTCTCTCTCTCTCTCTCTCTCTCTCTCTCTCTCTCTCTCTCTCTCTCTCTCTCTCTCTCTCTCCGTGTTTTTGTCTCTCCCCGTGTCTGTGTCTCCCTCTGTGTCTCTGTTTCTCTCTGTGTCTCTCTCTTTCTCTCTCTGTCCGTCTGTCTGTCTGTCTCTCCCTCTCTCTCTCTTCAGATGTACAATAGCATATATGCTTATTCTTGTCACCCTCGAAAAATAAAGATTTGTCTCTCTCCCTTTCTCTCCCTCTTTCTCTCTTGCTCTCTCTTTCTCGCTCTCTCTATCTCTCTCTCTCGCCCACTATCCCTCTCTCTCAGTGAGTTGCATGCCAGGCATGGCACCCTCTTGAGTAAGACAAGAGCGGTCATTCAGCCAATAAGGGCTCAGAGATGCCCATGGTCACTGGGGACCCCCTCACGCTATAAGTGTGGAATTTCAAAGTAAGAAGCAGGTTTTCCCCTTGGGTAAAGGCAATACAGCTGGCTGTCTTTCACTGGCTATTCTAGGACAAATGGTACCTATAACCATTAAGGGTAGGCTTATAGCCCCCACATGCGTTGAGACAGGCACAGCAAAGGTGCAGACAGTGACCGTACTGCTGAGCGCACTGGCGCTTACTTCCTGTCACGCAGGAGGGACAGCTAAGTCAGCCTGAATTTACACTGGTATCTGAGCCTACCATCCTCATTAGAGAGGTAAATTCAGAGAGGATATATGTATATATTCATTCATGCGACTGGCAGTGAAATAGTATAAGTTTATGTACATAAGCGCATTATATGAAACATTGTAGTTTATAAATGTTCATGACAAGGTGCAAAGCAAACATTTGCAAGTCAATTAGAGTCAGAATATTATGCTATAGTACATCAACTCTGCAAGACAATGGATATTATGCAGAACATCATAATTTCATAAACAAAAAAAGTAATCAAAAGTGAGTTACTGTGTCCCAAAGGACATAACAATCAAGAATATACTATTTTCATTAAATGGGATATATATTTGTTTTTGAAAGAATCTGTGCTGGTAGCTTCCCGTAAGGCATTCGGAAGAGCGTTCCAGAGACAGCCACCGGAATAAACTAGACTAGACTTAAATAAGTCTATCCTAGGAAGAGGAGTGTTAAATTTCATAAGGTGGTGTGAATTCTTCAAAGAGAACTTTGAACAAATGGTTTGGGGTAGAGTTTCGGATATAATTGTATGCATAAAGATTCCTTTGTTAAAAAGCAGTCTTGACTTTAGATGTAAGATCCCTAAATGTATGTAGTCTAAATCTGTGAGGGTAGTGTTCTTTAGTAATACTACTTTTAGCGCTCTTTTATGTAATCTGCTAAGTGGTTTTAAGGAATTTTCACTTGCTGAGTCCCATAGAGTGGATGCGTAATCAATAACAGATTGAATATGAGCAATGAAGAATAACTTGCTGGTGTGGCAGTTCAGGAGAGAGAGAGTGAGAGAGAGAGAGAAATCGGAAGTCGGAAATTTTATTTGTTAGGCCTCCGGCCCATAACAAGACTGGTGACACATAATACAAGCGAACAATGTTTAAAAGAAGCAACCTTATGGACCTGCATCTTGCAAATGTGCATTTTCCAGAGAATCAGTGCGAAATCGTATAGCTTTTTAAATATACGTTGCTAACTGTCTTACCACTTGGCCATTTGTAGAGGATAGTAATTGGCACATTCTAAACATGGATGGGTTCCGATAATACTTTGAGGCTATTAATTCAACTCTGATCTCATTATATGCGGGACAAACAAGTAAAAAATGAACTTCCGTCTCAAGTGTATCATCTGAGCACAAAGGGCAAAGTCTGTCTACGTTATTCACATTGGGTTTATACTGTAAATAGTGGTTATTTAAGGGTGACATACCAAATCTGAAACGTGCTAACATTCTCCTCAAATGAACATTTCTTATCTGATACAAATAACCACTCATACACAAGGACTGCTTAAATAACGAATACACATGATAAAACACGTGTGATTCAAGGGAACTATGCCAATCCTGTCTAAAGCAATCGACAAGTCTTTGGCGAAATTCTCTTACAAACGTGGAAATATCACCAACACCGTGTGCTTCCCACACTTCACCAAATCCATACTTGTACAAAACATTACGAACGTTACAAGCCCATGTCGTGTAATTTTGCCTTTGTATAGACAATGACATATTATACACTTTCTTAGGGTACCTGTTGCCATCCATCCGAGTTAATCGAAGCCAAAACTTCATACACTTTATGTGCGTTACTACAAACAGAGGATAACGTCCTGTTTCACCGTAAACTATATGCCTTGATGACTTCGAATGGACACCGACAAACCTTTTAATGGCAGACAGATGTACTCTTTCAACAATTTGTTGATCAGCAGAGAGTCCCCAAACCTCCGAACCGTACGTCAAGATCGGTTGTATTTGACTGTCAAACAGTTTAAAAAACGTATCAGGAGAGTATTCCCCAATACTCCATAGAAGTTTGAGGATAGCTGATATTCCCTTTCTCGCGCGATCGGCAAGGTCGTTTAGAGTGTGGGAAAAAGATATTCTTGTGGACAAATAGACTCCTAAATATTTATACATGTTTACAACTTTCACTTCACTATCACCATATTTTTCTCGTAATGCCAAATGGCCACCGTTTCTAAACACAACTATGTTCGATTTAGCCATATTTACGACTACCTCAAGCTTCTTTGAGGTGGTCAATAAAACATTTAGCTGGTTTTGCAAACCGATGACACTATCCGAGATTAAAACCACATCATCAGCAAACAACAAAATCAATAATTCGACTAAATCCGGTGACAATTGAATACCGTGTCTTCCATTTGCCATAATGTCTTTGGTTAATTCGTTAATAAACAGTGAGAACAAAATCGGTGAGCAGTTTTCACCCTGTTTTAGGCCGACTGGACATATGAATACATCTGAAAGTTCACCGCCTGCTCGAACACACGTTTTCACTGTCGTATACATACTTGTAAGGGCTAAAACAATGTTTCCACACATGCCATTCTGATCCAGTACTTTCCATAGTTTCTCCCTGTGAACAGAGTCAAACGCTTTCCGAAAATCTATAAAGGCTGCATACAGTTTTCTATGTATCAACAACTGTTTCTGTACAATTCCAAACAGTGTAAATATGTGGTCTACTGTAGAGTGATCTTGGCGAAAACCAGCTTGCTCCTCCCCAACAACTTCGTTCTCTTCTATCCAATCAGAAATACGTTTATTCAAAATAAAACTATATAATTTGCTGCATACATTCAACAACGAAACACCTTTATAATTATCCGGTGAATCAATATCTCCACAGCATCCTCCATCTGGTCGTCGCCTATGCTGCTGATGTCGTCGTCGTCGTCTTCGTCTTTATGCACAGCGGGCGGGGCGTCGTCCGAGCGGCGCGACGTTGCTGCCATGGTCGCATACGATGCTCTGTTTTGTCTTGCGTCGCTCGTTGTTTCCTTGGGATAATCCATAGGGTGCTCGTGGTTGTGGAGGGGTGGGAACTGGGAGTTTCGGGGACGGTTTCGGGCGAACTGAGAACGGGACTGGGAAGTGTAAGTGTTTTCGTTTGAATCACGATAATAGTGTCTCCTTTCTTCCACAACCAACTTCCCTCTGGCAAAGTAAGCATGCTTTCCCTGCTCCCTCCAGTGAGAGATGGTGTCCCTCTGGTGCTTGGTCAGGTCTGTTGCCACACGCAAACCATCGTCGGTCTTCATCCTGTTCTTTCCCTCTTTGTCCCTCATGACGATCATCGCATCCTTCCATGACTGGAACTTGATGATAACTGGCCTGGGACGCCCCGTGATGCTTGGAGAGGGACCTAGGCGATGGGCTTTTTCTATATTCGATTCATCCCAATTCTTGTGAGGAAAATATCTCTGGAGTATGTCAATCACTCTTGTTGCACATCTGTCATAGTTTTCTCCACCTTCTTCCCTGAGTCCAAGCAACTTTACATTAGAGCGCCTTGAGAATCTGTCTTGCCTCTCAATCTCTTCCCTGAGTCCAAGCAACTTTACATTAGAGCGCCTTGAGAATCTGTCTTGCCTCTCAATCTCTTCCCTGAGTCCAAGCAACTTTACATTAGAGCGCCTTGACAATCTGTCTTGACTCTCAATCTCTTCCTCTACTTGTTGCATGCGACTGTTTATAATTTAACCATGCTCATCTTCCAGCGCCTGTACTCGTCGTTCGTTTCGGCGAGCCACTGTTTCACGCCGTAGACGGTGGCACGCCTAGTTTTTTCCACCGCAGGAACAACACCCAATTCGTTCCCCCGCAAGACGAACAACATGGTAGGTGTCTCCAAATCAATGCCTTAAAACAGTAGATAACCAGACTTTCTAGTATTGAAGTTTATATCATACTGTTCTGTACTTTATTTTGCATTGGATCAGCTAGTTGTCTTACCATTTACACTCTCGTGTACTACATAAGAGAAGAAATGTCATCAAGACAAGTCAGAAATACTGTCTCCCACGTTAAAAATGTTGAAATAACACAAAGCACGGTCAACAGAAGGGCTTAAATCTTTTTGCTGGTCAAAGTCAAACTACTTGTGGATACTGCTCTTCATTTTTAAGTTTAAGCTTACCTTAGTTTAGACTCACGATCGGTTCAAAGATCAACAGTGAAATTTGACGGGGTAAGATCCCCCGCAGCTTGGTCGATTTGCCTACTACGCCCCACCGCAACACTAGGGTAAGATCCCCCGCCGTTATGTTTATCAGAAAAAATGACATACAGCTATAATTTTTGTGTAAATCCACTAATTATGGATGTGATTGGACTCTGACATCTTCAGATGTATTCCAACATTTGGCACGAGCAATAAGTCACCGATTAACCATTGTTTTAGTGTGTGTGCGTGTGCGTGTGTGTGTGTGTGTGTGTGTGTGCGCGCGTGCGTGCGTGTATGTGTGTGTGTGTGTGTGTGTGCGCGTGCGTGCATGTGTGTGTGTGTGTGTGTGTGTGTGTGTGTGTGTGTGAAAGAATTGCACATAAATATGTCCACTTTACACAGGAAGCTGTGAGGTTGTTACTTTTTGCTTTGAGTCCAGAGATAATAATAATAAGAAGAAGAACATTTATATAGCGCTAAATCAAAAACTTTCGTTAAAAAGGCTTGCTCTAAGCGCTTGACATCTAAACTAAAACGTCATTCACACTCTTTGCAATGATGTACAAGAACTTCATGTCACACTCTTTGCAATGATGTACAAGAACTTCATGTCACACTCTTTGCAATGATGTACAAGAACTTCATGTCACACTCTTTCATTCAGTATAGATATACTCTGACAGGCAAGCAAGACTTCATATGATGAGGAGAATCGTTTGTACTTGAAGGATTGTGCTTTTTAACAAAGCAGAATTATAAAACAAAAACAAAAAGCACTCAACTTCCCTCAACTCAGCGGGGATATAGCTCAGTTGGTAGCGCGCTGGATTTGTATTCAGTTGGCCGCTGTCAGCGTGAGTTCGATCCCTGGTTCGGCGGAAATTTATTTCACAGAGTCAACTTTGTGTGCAGACTCTCTTCGGTGTCCGAACCTCCCCCCCCCCCCCCCCCCCCCCCGTGTCCACTACATTGGGTGTGCTCGTTAAAGATCCCACGATTGACAAAAGGGTCTTTCCTGGCAAAATTGCTTAGGCACAGTTAATAATTGTCTACCTATACCCGTGTGACTTGGAATAATAGGCCGTGAAAGGTAAATATGCGCCGAAATGGCTGCAATCTACTGGCCGTATAAAATTTCATCTCACACGGCATCACTGCAGAGCGCCTAGAACTGTACCCACGGAATATGCGCGATATAAGACTCATTGATTGATTGATCAACTCTCTGTCTCTTTTTATATTTAGTCAAGTTTTGACTAAATATTTTAACATCGAGGGGGAATCGAAACGAGGGTCGTGGTGTATGTGCGTGTGTGTGTGCGTGCGTGTGTGCGTGTGTGTGTGTGTGTGTAGAGCGATTCAGACTAAACTACTGGACCGATCTTTATGAAATTTGACATGAGAGTTCCTGGGTATGAAATCCCCATACGTTTTTTTCATTTTTTTGATAAATGTCTTTGATGACGTCATATCCGGCTTTTCGTGAAAGTTGAGGCGGCACTGTCACGCCCTCATTTTTCAATCAAATTGGTTGAAATTTTGGTCAAGTAATCTTCGACGAAGCCCGGGGTTCGGTATTGCATTTCAGCTTGGTGGCTTAAAAATTAATTAATGACTTTGGTCATTAAAAATCTGAAAATTGTAAAAAAAAAAAAAAAATTTATAAAACGATCCAAATTTACGTTTATCTTATTCTCCATCATTTGCTGATTCCAAAAACATATAAATATGTTATATTCGGATTAAAAACAAGCTCTGAAAATTAAATATATAAAATTATTATCAAAATTAAATTGTCCAAATCAATTTAAAAACACTTTCATCTTATTCCTTGTCGGTTCCTGATTCCAAAAACATATAGATATGATATGTTTGGATTAAAAACACGCTCAGAAAGTTAAAACAAAGAGAGGTACAGAAAAGCGTGCTATCCTTCTTAGCGCAACTACTACCCCGCTCTTCTTGTCAATTTCACTGCCTTTGCCATGAGCGGTGGACTGACGATGCTACGAGTATACGGTCTTGCTGAAAAATGGCAGCTACTTGACTAAATATTGTATTTTCGCCTTACGCGACTTGTTTCTTTTTTTGTGGTCATAAACAAAACAAACCTGATTAACTGCGTGTCATATAAAACTGTCGAGCACACTTATTCTTGAATGTTATGGAAATTAAAAGAAGTTGTTCCTCTGCAAGTGTGTGAATGTAGGCATTATAGTAGCCTATATGTGTTACAGCGATGTTAAATATGCAGTTTCCATCTTGTTGAGCCCGACGCCTATGCCTGGCAAGACCAGAGCGATGCTTATACCGTTTCATGCACGCATAGCATAAATAAGCGTAGCCAGTAGAGTGGGTGATTTGGTGGTCACGAAGATACTTTCTTCTCATAAACGACTTTTGACAGGTTTGGCACTAAAACCCCGGCTTTTCACCCAGACATACATGCTTGTCCAGACTGCGTTTGTGTGCGTACGATTTTTTGCAAACACCACACTAGAAAGGTTTGGTGCCTGCATGCTTGTTCATATGAGACTGGTAATCTACCTGTCGACTAAACCTCTTGTCACAAACTATGCATACAAAACGAGATTCGTTGCCATGTTTCTCACGTTTGTGATTGTCCAATGTTCGCTTGTGTTTGAATGCTGATCCGCATTCGTCACACAAATGGAGGAGACCAACCTTCTTCGGTGTAGAAGTCTGTAAAGGGACTGTCTCACCTATAGTCACCTCACTACTGATGTCTAGGTAGCTGTCGATTACTTCCCCAGACACCTCCCCGGCAGATAGCGCGTGGTCGCTGGTCTCCATCTGTCAAATAAAAACGCTTCAAACGGGTCAGTTTTGCTGTGCATGATGTGCTTTTTCAGCGCGCATGTGCGGGGGGGCGTAGTAGGCACTCCGGCAAAAATGCGGGGGACCTTATCTGGTGTCTGCGGGGGACCTTACCCACTGAGAATCGAGTACCACAAAATAACACTAGATTAGAGCAGCTTATCCACGATGCTGGTGCCCAAAAACGCGCATACAAGGCTGCAAGGTATCGAAGATTAAACTGTGAGTATTAAAATAGTGCTTTAAATGGTAGTTCTAGGTTAATTTGTACGAAATTGAGACCTCTCTGTATAATTTTCACGGACTTCGGCAGAAAATCGAACGCCACTGTTCACGAGTACACAACAAGACATAAGTTACATATTATACATATAGCCTAGGCAATTCTGCTTTAGAATATCTATACTTGATAATGTGATTTGCCACAACGTACCTTCACAGGGCAATTCCTTTGCGAGATAACAATTTTGCTTCCGCGTGCGGGGGAACGAATGGGGTGTTGTTCCTGCGGTGGAAAAAACTAGGCGTGCCACCGTCTACGGCGTGGTTTGAATTGCTGAGAGTTGCCCTTTAATCCCAACAAGCTGCTGTTGTAGCTGACTGTTACCTTGACTAATGCTGAGCACAATACTGTCAAATTTGTTTGCAAGTTGTTGGTTTAGAGCTGTAAACTGTCTCTCAATAGTAGTTGTTTGATTTTCCATTTTAGCTTCCATGTTTTGGACAGCCAGTTCCACGGCACTGGGAGGGCCTGGGTTTGACTCAATATCACCACACAGTAACAAGAGAAATCTCACATTAGGGGAAGGGTGTGAGGAAAGCGGAATGTTGTTTGACATGTCACTGACCGACCGGGTAGCGAAAGACGACACCGCGAAGTCAAGGCGGCGACAGTCTTTTCTTTGCACAGCACAAAACAAAGCAGAGTCAAATGACAGTGAGTTGGGAGTATCATAAATACAGTACCTTGTTGTAAAAATGTCCTCACAAAACATCATATGCACACAGTATGGAGCACAGAAGAGCAACACAGCTGACAGCGTAATCCAGGCGAAAAACACAGCGATCTCTCTGCCACTGTACACATAGTCCACTGTCGCGTCACTTGCACGGGATTTTCGCAAGGCTTTTGTCACCTTTTTTTGCAGCAACCACACCAAAACTGCACTGAATCTTCCTATTGCACAACGGTAAGCTTCTATGCCAACTGCCATAGTTGCAAAAGCTTAAGAAACTGTCCAATTAATCAAATGAAAAGCAAATTATTCGAGAGCATCAATTTTCTTCGTGTCAAGCCGCGCTGAGCTCGTGTTCACCCGAGAGAGAGAGAGAGAGAGAGAGAGAGAGAGAGAGAGAGAGAGAGAGAGAGAGAGAGAGAGTGAAAGAGAGAGAGAGAGTGAAAGAGAGAGAACTCGAACTCG
>NC_090258.1:13725792-13845792 GCF_037325665.1 Littorina saxatilis
CAGAGAGACAGACACAGAGGAACTGAAAGAGAAAGACAGAGGAAGAGAGAGAGCACGCAAGATAGAGAGAGACTGCGAGAGAGAGAGAGAGAGAAAGAGAGGGAGAGAGAGAGAGATAGAGAGAGAGAGAGAGGCAAACAGCAAGCTCAGTGCAGTGCAATGACTTCTGGGGTGTCACCTCTCAGGCACTTTACAGAACGCTCCGAACAAACCCCCGTTGCCTAGACCTTTCTCAGCAAGCGGTCGCCATTGTTACGCTTCAGTGACCCCAGTCAATGGTACTCGTACCGAGCGCTTGCTAACGTTAGCGAGCGTTCGCGAGCACCACAACAAAACTATGCGTTGCATAGAAAACGTTTGCTAACGTTCTGTGGCGTTTTGCCTATGCAACGCACCCCTGCATCAATAGGAATTGCATAGCAGGCAAAATACGCAAGGTAGCAAAATAAAACAATCTGTTCAGGGTAGATAATTGGTTTGACTTTCTTCTCGTATGTCAAAATTGCAAAATTAGATTTTTTTGTCAATTTTTCATTCGGCCCTTCCGTTTTTGTCTGGTCGATTTTGAGGGTACCCTTACTTGAGCGGCGGTCACGTTATCCCTTTAAAAAAATGTTTAATCCAAGAGGTGATCCTGAAGTTTAGGTGAACGGCCTTAACTGGCATATAAAGTTGTAATGAAATAACACGGGAAGTAATGCTTTAATTTGGGTTTGAAATCTGTTGCAATAATGTTTTGACCAAGTTTATATGCACAAGTATGTCCTTTTGTTTTGCAGCGACATCAGTGAAAAAAATCCGACTGAAGGGCGGAACGACGCAGTTCGAGGGAAGAATTGAACTATTTGAGAACGGCGTATGGGGGACTGTGTGCCGAATTTATCACCGCCACACAACCTACATTCACCGTGATATCAACGCTCACATTGTATGCCGGGAACTGTTTGGCTCTGGGTGAGCATTTTGGATTCAAACACAACATTCGGCTAGGTTCATTGGGCGTTGCTTACAATCCACTACTCTTTCTCACTGTCTCTCGCTCTGTCATTGTCGATGAGTGGCTTAAAACCTGGAAGGCAAAGTGACCTTTTTTGTTTTTTGTTTATCTATATCTGCATTATCCTTCTTTCGTTGTTTCTGTATAATTTATTGTTATAATCTAAATACAATGTGTGTTAATGTTGTTCCGATGTTGTATTGATTGTTCCCTCAAAACGTTGTTTGAGTCGGGAACCTGTAACATGTAACCTTTTTTGTTCTGTTTTTAAACCCAATTAAAACTATCTGTTCAGGTATGGCGGCACATATTACCAAACACACGAAACTCCAGACCGCTTTGGGATCCTTCAGTCCGGAGCCATACAACGGAGATATGTCAGATGCGAGGGGAACGAAGACAGCTTTTTTGACTGCAGCTACTATAGGGGCGGAACAGATTATTCGTGCCAACATGAAATGGATGCCACTGTCAAATGTTTCCCAGGTATTGTATCTGATTTGACTTCACTCTATAGACCCCCGCCCCCCCCCCCTCCCCCCACACTCACACTAACCAGCACGCATGTTTAGCTTGACAAACCTGTTAACTAGAAATGATTTGTTGTAATTACACACACACACACACACACACACACACACACACACACACACACACACACACACACACACACACACACACACACACACACACGCTCATGTTCAATAATGCACATAAACATTATACAAAATCCTCATGATGCCTGTTTCAGTTCCAGACGGATGTGTAGGATACTATAACTCCGGGACAGGAACTTTAAGATCACCCGGATACCCAGCAGGGCATAGCTTCACAGAAGACACAGTGTGTGCATGGAAAATTGAAGTGGCGTCCGGCAGAAAAATAAACCTTTCCATTTCGGACATCGACGCTCACAACCAAGTTGGTCGTTCCAGCTACATACAGGTAACGTTTTGAATTCACAAGCCCACAGACATTTGTACTCTCCCCAAACTGTTTCCATATTTACTCCATCAAAAGCCAGTCTTTTTATAAGCATGTTTGTATGATTTATGACATACTAAACAAGTCGCGTAAGGCGAAAATACAACATTTAGTCAAGTAGCTGTCGAATTCACAGAATGAAACTGAACGCAATGCAATTTTTCAGCAAGACCGTACACTCGTAGCATCGTCAGTCCACCGTTCAGGCAGTGAAATTGACAAGAAGAGCGGTTTAGTAGTTGCGCTGAGCAGGATAGCACGCTTCTCTATACCTCTCTTCGTTTTAACTTTCTGAGCGTGTTTTTAATCCAAACATATCATATCTATACTGAACTCCAAAAGAAACGCAAGTTAAGAGTTATTTAAGGTTTTGTTAAAATCCATGCACTAAAGGTGGGTTTCAGGTGAAAATTCTGCACGAGCATGAGTTAGCATAGTGTCCTGCACGTAGCCTGTGAAAATCACGTGTGCAGCGCCCAGAGTGCGCTCTCTGCAGCGTGCTGAAGATTGAGACTGTTTTTCGCTCGCGCACACAAAAGCTGCCAGACCTGATTTTTTTCGTTAACAGTACTCAGCTCACACAAGGAACAAAAACCTGTCTCCGTCCACTGTCTGAAATCAGCCATTTGTACAGTAGAAGCATGCCAAGACTGAGCGCCATTGACCGGGAGAGAGCAATCGGGCGATTGCAAGCTGGAAATCGCCCAGCTGCCATTGCAAATGTCATGGGCGTGGCAACCTCGACCATCTGTCGTCTGTGGACCCGATTCCAAGCCAGCGGCAGCACCCGGGATGGCGCTAGAAGCGGACGACCTCGTGTGACTACTGCTCGCCAGGACCGGGTCATCTACCGTCAGCACCTGCGCCAACCGTTCCTCCCGGCTACAGAAACCTCCAGGAACACCGTCAACCGCCTGGTGCGCTCCATGAGAGACAGATGTCAGGCCCTTGTCAACGCCAATGGGGGACACACGCGTTACTGAGCCTGGCAGTGAGAACTTTCTTTCGGTAACGTTTTTGTGTTAGTGACAATCAAAGAACATTGCCCCAAGATGCTTTGTACCAATTTTCGTGAAATTCGTTCGATTATATCTCGTCAAAATGAAATGCCAAAGAATGAGATTAAATTTCTTAATCTTGCGTTTCTTTTGGAGTTCAGTATATATGTTTTTGGAATCAGGAACCGACAAGGAATAAGATGAAAGTGTTTTTAAATTGATTTGGAAAATATAATTTTGATAATAATGTTTATATTTTTAATTTTCAGAGCTTGTTTTTAATTCAAATATAACATATTTATATGTTTTTGGAATCAGAAAATAATGGAGAATAAAATAAACGTAAATTTGGATCGTTTTATAATTTTTTATTTTTTTTTACAATTTTCAGATTTTTAATGACCAAAGTCATCAATTAATTTTTAAGCCATCACGCTGAAATGCAATACCGAAGTCCGGGCCTCGTCGAAGACTACTTGACCGAAATTTCAACCAATTTGGTTGAAAAATGAGAGCGTGACAGTGCCGCCTCAACTTTCATGAAAAGCCGGATATGACGTCATCAAAGACATTTATCGAAAAAAGGAGAAAAACCTTCGAGGATATCAATCCCAGGAACTCTCATGTAAAATTTCATAAAGATCGGCCCAGTAGTTTGGTTTGAATCGCTCTACACGCACGCACGCACGCACACACACACATACACACACACACACACACACACACACACACACACACACACACACACACACACACACAGACAGACACACACACACACACACACACACACACACACACACACACACACATACACCACGACCCTCGTTTCGATTCCCCCTCAATGTTAAAACATTTAGTCAAAACTTGACTAAATGTAAAAAGACCTGAAAATACCGTACTCACGTTTTCATCGAGTGACGTAAACGATGACACAAAACAGAAGCAAGTCGCGTGAAGCGTCATGAAAACAAGATTTGTAGTGCCTACTGTTGAGTCTTCTAGTCAGTGAAGCAAAATAGCGAATTTAAAGGCAAAGTAAGCCTCCCGTAAACCATCACAGATACTGTCAGGCTTTTACACACAGTACAAACACCCTTTCGTTTAAACACTCACCGCTTGAGAACATCCTAGGTGCCCTACGTAAAGAGCGAGCAATTTTCAAAGAATTTATTTTCGTGGGTCGTCTGATCGGCAAATCAGTCGCCTCGTTTTGGCACTAGAACTAACTTTTAAAATCTAGATAATAAATTGACAGCTTGTTACACAAACATTCTTAAATCATAAAAGAATTCTTTTTTCATCAAGACAAGATCAGTACAATTCGAAGTTTTGAAAGTTTGAAAAAAGAAAAGCATGGAAACGTGTCACGCAAACCGTCTTTCTCGTAGCAGACGACGGTTGTGCCTAGCGCCCGTTCCTCTGAACAGTCAACTGTCATCGCTCTAGTTCGTGTGAATCGCAGCCGTTTGTTGCGTTTAGATTCAGAGGTACACAATAACGTGCTATTGCAGATAAGCTTACAGCGAGTCGCATTGGAATCACAAACTGACGACTACAGTTGTGAAAAAAAGGAAACTGGATCACATGGGTTCGCGATGGCTCAAGGGTAAGATAAACCACGCCATAATCTTACCCCTGAGCCATCATGAACCCGTGTGATCCAGTTTCCTTTTTTACACAATGTAGTCGTCAGTTGGTGATGTCAATGCGACTCGTTGTAAGCTTATCTGCAATAGCACGTTATTATGTACCTCTGAATCTAAACGCAACAAACGGCTGCGATTCGCACGAACTCTAGCGATGGCTTTTGACTGTTCAGAGGAACTGGCGATAGGCATAACCGTCGTCTGCTACGAGAACCACGACCTTGCGTGACCCTGCTTCCGGGCTTTTCTTTTTTCAAACTTTCAAAACTTCGAATTGTACTGAAAAATAATTCTGATGATGAAAAAATTATTTGATGAAAAAATAATTCTTTTATGATTTAAGAATGTTTGTGTCAATTTATTATTTAGATTTTAAAAGTTAGGTCTAGCACCAAAACGCACCGTCCGATTGTCTGATCAGACAATCCGCAAAATTAATTCTTTGAAAATTGCTCGCTCTTTACGTAGGGCACCTAGGATGTTCCCGTTCGGTGAGCGTTCAAATGGAAGGGTGTATGTAATGTGTGTAAAAGCCTCACAATATCTGTGATGGTTTACGGGAGGCGTACTGTGCCTTTAAACATTGCATACAATGGAATTTGTATAAAACAGATAGTATACTGCTGTAGAGAAAAACATTAGAAAGACCGTCAGCTAGACTGCAGTTATTGAAATTGCGTTGCCTTTCAAATAACTGGATTTTACCCAAAAGTTTTTAATTTTTGGTAAGAATTAATTTGTTGCAAATTGTTTCGTTTTTGACCAGTCACAGACGAATACCTGGCCAGTTATGCGTTTAGTTCACCCATGGTGACGAAACTGAAATCGCCTGTAGTTTGTTGTTGGAAATATGTTTGCTAGCGTTAAACGTCCATAGCAACAGTGTCCGATCGCACAGATAGAGCTACATGAGACTATTTAGTCACAACTACCGAACACCCCTACATGTCTATCAGAATAGCAATATAATTTTCTTCGACATATATATAGCTAGAGTAGCAGATAACGTGTTTCTGATTTGTAACACATGCACATATAACTGTCCACAAGCACTTCCCCAACTCCGGCCTATCAAATGGTTGAATGGCGTAAAAATGCATCGCAAAACGAGTCCATCAGGAATTGTCTTTCTTGTTTATTGATAGGTGTTACGCGACGTATTTAACAGCTTGGGGACATCATATGGCTCACTGCTTCCTAACCTTATTTCGTATCACAATTACGTCTACATCAGGCAAATAAACAAGGCTGGCACCTTTGGCGTCGACTTTGCTGCCACGTGGACTACCCAAGGTAAAACATATCTGAACATTTCATGAATGTTTTTTTTTGTAAATGTTACTGATTACCAACCAAAGCAATTTCAATGAGAAGGTTAATGAATGTGATGCACATTGATGGTTTTGGCATCAGTTTTTCGAATTGACAGTAGGCCTGGTATTAGTAGGACTAATGTGACAGCCAGAAACACTTCAAGTGTGTGCACGCCTGGTGTGAAACTGATCTCAGTGTCACTGCGATCCAAATATCTTTCACGTGAGTTTGACCAGGTATTCATGACTGTCGTCTACACCCTGCCTCCTGCCAACCTCGCCGTGCTGTTCCTCAGATGTCGAACCTGCCCGGACTTGACAAGGTGTTTCCCTTGATGCTCCCATGCACCTTTGTTCTTGAATGATTTAAATGACTGTAACGTCTGTTCCCAGGTAAAAACTAAATTCCCATTGTTTTTCGACCCATGTTATGGCAAAAGTAGTGGCGTATATAAATCCACACAGCTGCCTACGATGAGTGCTGACAATGTAACCATCCTCTTGCTGCTTGCCTGCACATCTAAGATTAACACCCAGCCCAGATGAATGTGATGAAACACTTCACTGGCGTTTTGCTTGCACAGATTTCAATGTGTTACTCGAATTAAGTGATAATATAAACGAAACAGCAGAGGTTGTCTCTGATTATGAAAATATATCAAATAAGATGGGATTATTTGTTCCACAAAAGACAGTGAACAATTTTGTAAAAAAATAAACCCAATATCACAAATACTTGATAGGAGAATTTAAATACAAAAACGTCGCGTCAAGCGATATAAAATAATAAAGTCAATATGTTGGCCTTAAACTTCAATATGAACACTAGAAAATAAGAACGTCGAAACGTGATTAACCATTCAGTCAAGCGAATGCACGCTGAAACACGTTCGCTTTACTTTTACCTTCCTAACCCACACACACACACACACACACACACACACACACACACACACACACACACACACACACACACACACACACACACACACACACACACACACACACACACACACACACAATCACAGGCTCTTTTGTGATTCTGATGCTTCTGTTTAGGTTTGATTGTATAACTGTGTATTTTTCTTGTTGTAGTTGTAGAGTTTTTAAAAGGAATTGAATATTATTTGTGTGTACAATCACAGTGCCCATTGGCGAATGTAAGGAAAATTCAAGATTGCAACATTGTTGCTGTCATCGACAGCTACGTCATTTTCTTAAAAGTGCAAGACGATTTACTTACCAGAGACACTATAGGTAAAATTTCAAAGCATATTGGGTTTGAATCTTTGTTCTGAAACCATGAACTGTGAGCACAATATCCTGAGGGCGATCAAACACCTGTGTATGTCTTGCCTATTCTGATTCTTTTTGGTCAGTAGTTAGGTTTGACACATAGGGCTTTTTTCGGATTGATTGTGGATGTATCCTCATTTTGAGTGTCTGTCACCTGACCAATGTATAACATATTAGCAATCCGAAAGTGAGGTAGCTAGCCAAAACGTTGAGGACGTAAAACATTGGTAACATTTGACCCGGGTATTATTTTTGTTGTTGAGGTGTACAGAGTGATGTACTATTTGTTCACCCTTTCAATTTGGTTTTACAGAATGTAAGCTTTCGTACACGAATCCGTGGTCAATGTCCTATGCTATCAAGTCGCCTGGTTTTGATGATGGAAGTTATCCACCTGGAACCGACTGTTACTACTCCGTACAGTTCAGAAAAAAAGTCCTTGCCCATGTGCGGTTCTACAACGGTCACTTCCATCTAGATGACAAATCCGGTGGGACTTGTCAGGATTACATTGAGGTGAGTGTGGTTCCTTAGTTGGAAATGTCACCTGAATTAAAACCAAACACTCCCCCGAAATCGGCGTATGCTGCCTGAACGGCGGGGTAAAAACGGTCACACACGTACAAATCCACTCGTGCTAAAAACATGAGTGAACGTTGTAGTCTAAGCCCATGAACGAAGAAGAAGAAGAAGAAGAAGAAGAAAAACCAAACTAAGCACCATACAGTCGGACTTGTCTATAACAACCAATCAAGGGAAAGACAGAGAGAGAGAGAGAGAGAGAGAGAGAGAGAGAGAGAGAGAGAGAGAGAGAGAGAGATAGAGAGAGAGAGAGACAGACAGAGAGAGAGACAGAGAGAGAGAAAGAGAGAGAGAGAGAGAGAGAGAGGGGGGGGGGGAGAGAAAAAAAAGAGAGCGATAGAGTTGTTATGAAAGAATTGTTATGAAAGAGGAGGGGGAGCCGAGCTCAAGGAAATAATTAGATCGTGTCAGACAATATAATTGCAGTGGGTCCCTACAAAGGGTGGTCGTTTAAGGCTTAAATGTTTTAGTCGTCAAGACAAGAAAAGATAATTCTATTCTCCGCCGAGAGCAGAGTGCCCAACCTTGGACTTCACAAGTTTTCACAAGCTTTTAATAAGGTTTTGGCCCCAAGGGTCTTGAACACCACTCATCAACAAAATCAATATAATATTGAAGACGCATGCAGTATACTAATCACACGTACATCACTACAATTAAAAATGTCATGCCAGTTTCATACAAAATACCTTGCAATCCTAAATTAACGAAATAAACGTAAAATGAAGGAGACATGCAATGCTGAAAATAGTTCAATTGAGAGACGACGCTACGTGCAGTGAGTTTCGTGAAGTGAGCTTCGCGAAGTCGACTTCTCCCAATGAAGGATAGGCTTGAGGGAATGGAACTGTTTGCAAGCGGGAGTCGACAGAAACAATGAGCGTTGAAGGCTTTTTATGTGATGGATAGCCTTGTACTGGTGGTGAAGGGAACTGGTGTCATTTCACAAAAAGAATTTCCTGAAATATTGGTTCGGTAAAACGCTGTTTGATATACTTGCAAACATGCCTGTCTTGTCTGTTATTATTATATTCAGAGTCATCTCAAAGCTGAAAGCAGTCACGGATAAGGGTTCTTTGTTCATGTTTCTTTCCCTTTTATCAGATTTTTGACGGCCCTACAGTTTCGGATACCAGCCTTGGGAGATTCTGCGGCTCCTCTCTCCCATCGTCTTTGACGTTAACACAAAACATTGCTTTGCTGCACTTCCATAGCGATGATGTCACAGATGCCACAAGTAGAGGAGTTTATTTTAATGTATACGGGAGTGGACCAGGTAAGGTGTGTGTGTGTGTGTGTGTGTGTGTGTGTGTTGTTGTTGTGTGTGTGTGTGTGTGTGTGTGTGTGTGTTTGTGCGTGCGTGCGTGTGTGCATGTGTGTGCATGTGTGTGTGTGTGTGCGCGCGCGAGGGGGGGGGGGGTGAATCAGAATAACTTTTGATTCTAATGAGTAAATAATGAGTCTCAGTATTGATGGAGCAGTGTCCGGCCCTATGGACGGCCTATACTGCCCTTTCGTCTCAGACAACAACAACTAACGTTAAGGTTATTATATACGATGTTAGTGAAGCTAGAGCTTTGAAAATGTCTACACTTTCAGGGTTTGATGATCGATTTCCCGCCATGATTTATGTCTGGTTTCAGCAGGGGTTCTAGTTATAAAAAACCTTGATATAGAGTTTTTGTTTAAGCTAAAGCTTTGACATGTTATATACTTCTAGGGTTTGATGACCTGCAAGCATGACCCAAATGTGGTTGACCCTCGTCAAAATTAAGGTTGTTTGGGCTTCTATTGAATTTCGCAGCCACCTGGACCTTTGAGTATGTTTCTATCAAATTTCCAGATTTTGAATCTCAAGATTGGTCCTACGATTATTGTTGTTTCAGAAAAAATCATCAATGTGACAGGAACTTCTGGAATATTGAGATCCCCCGGCTATCCAAACTTGTACGCTGACGAAACAGACTACAGGTGGATCATCAGCGCTCTACCCTATCAGTCCATCACTCTCGTTGTGTCTAACTATACTAGCAGCTACTGTTATACCGAAGAGTCACTACAGGTAAATCAGGATGAACATGAAAATCAGAGAGGACTAGAAGTGAAAAGAGACTGGCTAATCCTTACTTAAAATTGGATACATAGTTTAAGGCGCAATGCCTAATTTAACAACGTGTCCTCAATTAAATACAACCTGTTTTATTTGGCAAAGACAGATCGCAGAAAACAGAATTTCTCAAAAAACAAGTAGCGTAAAACTATGACAAACTCATCTAAAACTTCATTGTGTGTGTGTGTGTGTGTGTGTGTGTGTGTGTGTGTGTGTGTGTGTGTGTGTGTGTGTGTGTGTGTGTTTGAGTGTGTGTGTGACTGTGACTGAGTGTGCGTGTGCCAAAATGAACATTTGTTATAATCTGAGCTTTACTCACGTCAGTGTTAGAACAATCACAAAGACCACGAATAAGTCTAATGGCAAAATTGATGAATTTGCCAGTGAGAATCATTTAATCGTTTAAAAAAAAGACTGATTGTATTTCGATTTGATTTTCGCCCATTGGTTTAAACAGGTTTTTTTTTATTCAGTTGCATAAATACAAAGCCATAATTGAATGTTATAACAAAGGAGCACAACAAGATAAACTTATAAATGTGCTCTTAGAGACAAACGGGTAATGTGGCAGACGATATTGTAAATGCATGATATTGAAACCAATGAAAACAACAACAACGACAACGAAAACTATAGCAACAATGGTACGTACATTGCGTCATTTGACAAGTGATAATTTTGTTTACTTCCTGTCAGATTGTATTTCCTGCAGAAAGGTATGGCAAACAATCGATATCTTTATATACTTTTGTTTACTAGGAATAGGAAACATTAAAATAATGCATTCCAGACGGTTTAAAACAAAATTATGTTACGATAATTATCATGGTTGTTTTTACAGGTCAGGTATAGCAATGACCAGGGACAAACACGCACGGTTTATCTATATTGCCGAAGGCGGACTCCAGCCGTTGTTTCAAATGGCAATGTTATGGACGTCTTGTTGAAGTCTGTGTTCGACATATCAAATGGTCACGCATTGCAAGCCAACTGGATAGCAGGTAGGGATTTTTCTTTTTGTGTGAAACATACAATTTAACGGAAAGCAACAACAACTACAACAACAACAATAACACCAAACCATTTGCATTAAAACTGTAGTCTATTTATGACTTTCCGGGGCTACGAGGGTGAAAAGATAGGGATGAAAATCATGTACACAATTCTGTACAGAAAACGCTACACGAAACCCCATCTATACGCAGGGTTCGTACATGTCATGGAAAACCTGGAAAGTCATGGAATTTGATTTTTAATTTTCCAGGCCTGGAAAGTCATGGAATTTCAATTCAAGTCATGGAAAGTCATGGAATTTAACAAAAACAAGAAAGAAAAAAAGGTAACCTTTAGCACGCCAGCGGCTATATTCGTCGCCCAGCCATTCCGCCCCCTCCCCCCCCCCCCCCCCTTTGCCAGCCAGCAGCGATTTGCGTCGCCAGCACAAGGCTTGTTCATATGGCCAACTACTCGTTCGTATTTGCATACGAGAATAACGGTATTTTTAACGGTACTTGAGCCAAAGCGAGGCTCACTTTCTTCCGTTATCTCGTCGTGTCGTCTGCGCTGCATTTGAGTCGGTTTCGTCGAAGTTTTCTGCTTTTGTTTTTGCATCGATAAAGTACTTTAGCGCTTCGACAAGCAAGATGGAGGATGATGAGTTTGAAACTTTCTTTCAAGTTGTTTCTTAACAACAAAAAGTATGCGGAATTGGAACGAATTACCAAGGAAGATCTTCGCAATGAACTGTGTATCGCGGTGAAAAAAATGACAGTTCGTCAGGTCACAGTGACGGTTACGAAACGGAATTTACGAAAGTGCAGATGGATACAAACAGTGGCTGGTCCAGTTTAGTGAAATGACAGGACCAGCAAACATTACCGATAATCTGACTGCGTAGCAAATGCTTGACTTGCTTGTCGAAGAGACACTGCGTAGAAACTGACTCAAATTCAGTGCAAAGCAAGCCAGTGTCAAAACTGGCAGTGACAAGACGTAAAAAGTTTGCGTGTTCGGAAATGGCAACCTGTGGATCTAGTCATGGAAAATGTTATTGAGGCTCATGGAAAGTCATGGAAAAGTCATGGAATTTTGTTTCTAAAAACCAGTGGGGACCCTGTATACGGCGTGTACGACCTTGAGAGCTTCAGGCAAACAGGGCCTAGCATTGTAAGCCGTTCGGCTTACTTTACGCCGAAATAACAACTCCAGTACGCGGAACTCGATTTGGTGTACGCCGAAATGCAAAAACCTGTTATTATTACTAATCTCTTTATTTATATAGCGCCTTATCCGAAGTTCAAAGCGCTTTATGCCGTGTGAGATGGAATCTTTTACACAATATATCACGCATTCACATCGACCAGCAAACCTCAAGCCTGTTAGGCGAATGTTCACCTCTCGCGGCCTTTATTCCAAGTCACACGGGTATTTGATGGACATTTTTATCTCTGCCTATACAATTTTGCCAGGAAAGACCCTTTTGTCAATCGTGGGATCTTTAACGTGCACACCCCAATATAGTGTACACGAAGGGACCTCGGTTTTTCGTCTCATCCGAAAGACTAGCACTTGAACACACCATCTAGGTTAGGAAAGGGGGGAGAAAATAGCGGCCCGACCCAGGGTCGAACACGCAACCTCTCGATTGCGAGCGCAAGTGCGTTACCACTCGGCCACCCAGTCCGTGCACGGTATATTCCCAAACGGTAAACCCAAACAGTCCCAGCTATCGTTTTGTGCGCCGTTCGGTTCAATTCTCAATCGGTTTGACAGTTTGCTTGAGCACGCACTTCCTCTGGCATCGCGCGAGCATGCTTTGTGCCGGTGTTTTGTGGCTCTAGACTTGAAATAATGTCTCGAAGCGACATTGTTGAACGTGGTCAGCCATTCAGTGACAAAGAATCCAGGTATTCCTGGAAGTGGGAATGGCTGGATTTCGTTCTGAAGGCGGAAGGCAAGTCAGAAGAAGTAATGTGCCGATACGGACTATGGACTATGGCATAATTTAGTTGCTCAATCTTCTTTGGGGGGGGGGGGGTGGTCATTTTAGGTAAAAAATCTCAAAAAACATCTTCAAATTCGGGGGGCTCAAACCCCCACCAGGGGCTTTGCCCTTGGACCCCACTGGGGGCCTCCTGCGGCCCCCAGACCCCCGCCTTTGTAAGCTGAACTCACTTTTTCCAATGCTAGGCCCTGAGTCAAAGCTTGAATTTTGCAGGGATAACATGTCTTTTCTTCTTCTTCGTGTTCGTTCATGGGCTGACAATTCCAGTTTCACTCATGTGTTTGCACGAGTTGGCTTTTACGTAATTGACCGGTTTTACCCGTCATTCAGGCAGCCATACGCCACAATTGGAGAAGCATGCTTGTTATTGTCGTAAAATGTTTGATAAAAACGTGGCTTGATGAATATAGTTTTGTTTTAATCTTAATTTAATCAGTATACTGGCTTTGCAGAGTGCAGGCGAAATTTCACGAGCACGAGCGGCACAATAATGTCGGCACAGTCACCATTACCCTATCCTGCTGACTTGGACTGTGTCTACATCATCACACTGCAAACTGGATATTACATCAACCTCAAGTTCACATCTTTTGACTTGGATTTTGCAAAACCATGTGACGACTATGTACAGGTGCGGTCTAAATACTTTACAAGTGTACCCAAACGAGTGTGCGTAGGTGTGTGTTTGAGGTGTGTGCGTGTATGTGTATGTGTGAGTACGTACGTACGCACGTGTATGTGTGTGTGTGTGTGTATGTATGTACAGGTGTGTGTGTGTGTGTTTGTGTGTGTGTGTGTGTGTGTGTGTGTGTGTGTGTGTACAGGTATGTGTGTGCGTGTGTGAGTTTGGTTGGTTATTGTTTTTAATTGTCACAATGTCTTATATTGCTATCCGGGACCGAGAGAGGGCGAGAGAGAGAGAGAGAGAGAGAGAGAGAGAGAGAGAGAGAGAGAGAGAGAGAGAGAGAGAGAGAGAGAGAGAGAGTACGAAAGTTTAATTGCTATAGGCCAACGGCCCCTTGCAATCGGGATATTACACATCACGCGCAACGAAGGAACGGTACAAAAAATACACCGGGTGGTAAACCGAACCCGTCATTAGTATCCACTTGGTCACATCCAAGTCGACAGTGTCTTTAGTCTGATACCAATGTCAATGTGATCGATCGCGAATAACGATGCTGTTTATATCAACACAAAGGCAGAGACATTCACAGTCTTTCTCCAGTCTCGAGGAATGTTCGTATTAGATGCACATAGTCATGCAAGTCTGTGTTTAGTTGCTCAATTTCTTCCTTGAGGAGGACCCTGTTCACCTGCTGCCCTCTCCGTAGGTAAAGCATGTCCCGTCTCATGTCCTCCGAAGCTGTTTCTGCTGCCACTGGTATTACGTCATACGATCTGGTTTTAAACATTTCACAGTCAAACACTAGAACACAATCGTCACTTTCAGCAAGCAGCGTTTTCTTGCCACCTTTGGTCTGACATACTATTTTCTCGAACCTATTGTTCCTGAACGTAGATTCCAGCTTTGCTTTCTTGTTCTCAGGCAGCGTTGAAAGTATATCGAACAACGGAGCTTCCTTTGCCCCAACTTCAGAAGACTGGTTGTCGGTGTCAATGTTTTCATGCACACAAGACAGGCTTACTTGTTTGTTGATACACAGCGTGCTATCTGGGTCAGGTGCGTCGTCATTCATGCGTGGAGCAAGCTCTGCGGCATTCAGAGGGGCGAGCATTGACACAGAGGAATGTGGTGGGGTGGACAAGCTAGGGTCACTGGCACGTGCTTCATGGCGTGAACTGACTTCAACATGGACGCTTTTTCTGGTTTGACCTAGATCAGACTTATTGAGTACACACTGGTTAATACCGTTTTCCTCGTTCTGATGGTTTGCATCAATTTGAGCTGTAAACTGAACATTGTTTCTGTTCATGGTCTCTTCTTTGTTGGGCTGTTGGCTTGCGTCTCCATGCACCGGTCGGTGCGGGTGTCATAGCGAAACCCCGGTCGTCCTTGTCATTTCTTAAGCGGAGAACGAACACTGCTCCTTCATCTGTTCCGGTCACCTTCAACGATGTCACCGTGTTTTTGCACAGTAAGGTGGATAAGATGTCTTCTGCAGCAATAGGAAGTCCTACGACTGGCATTTTGGAGTTAGAAACGCTGATAATTCAGGAGCTCAAAAAACGTGTGTTGCTCCTTTGGCACGCCGGAAGAGAGCCGCGAGAGAGAGAGAGAGAGAGAGAGAGAGAGAGAGAGAGAGAGAGAGAGAGAGAGAGAGAGAGAGACTGAAACGGGCACTCAACTGTATTGCAAAAGGATAGAGGTTTTAGGCAAAGCCTAATCGTACAGCCTGTCCCTTATACAAACACTTAATACGGACGCACATTGTATTAATAATAAGAAAAAAACAAAAATCACATTTTCTTATTCACACTACAAAAGGGAAAAACAGTTCAATTATACAAAATAAACTAGTGTTGACATTGAACGCATGGCATAATGTATACAAATCCAAAGCATTTGATGACAAAAGGGATTAACATGTATTTGCATTACAAATCATGTTTCTTGTGGAGAGGAATTACTATGATCATTTGCTTGTATAATATGATTAGCAATACATGCGCAAAAAGAACAAAAAAAGCACAACATCAGACATGAAAATTATTCTATTTACACATCAAGTGGGAATTGAACTGGCGCCTAAACGTTTTCACATAAGTGGTATTTCGGATGTGTAGGGCTTTTTTCATTCCAGAGAGAGGCATCCGAGAAGGCTAAACTTGAATTATACAAGTGTAGACGAGGGATAGGAGGGATCAGATTCTGAGACCCATATCTTTTTGTGGCATGACTGAAATATGATTGTAAATATCTAGGAACATCGTTGTTTAGTACATATTATACATAAAACAGCCTTGAATATCGTTAACTGATCTTTCAAGGGGAGGAGATTGTGGAGCTTTAATTTATCATCTGTTGTTTTATTCAACTCGTGCAGAATCAGTTTTGCGATACGGCGAAAAAGAGAATTTAAGTAGTTTTAAATGAATATCACTGCAGTTATCCTGAAGTGTTTAAGCAAAGTTTACATGAAGCATTATGTGGGCGTATTAAACAAATTGGGTGCCTCCAAATCGGCATAATGCCTTCATTTAGAGATAGAGAGGGAGAGAGAGAGAGAGAGAGAGAGAGAGAGGGAGAGAGAGAGAGAGAGGGAGAGAGAGGGAGAGAGAGAGAAAGAGGGAGAGAGAGGGAGAGAGAGAGAGAGATAGAGAGGGAGAGGGAGAGAGAGAGAAGGAGAATGAGAGAGAGAGAGGGAGAGAAAGAGAGAGAGAAAGAGAGGGAGAGAGAGGGAGAATGAGAGAGTTGTTTATTTGAAGACATTCATGCAGCGGTTTCTAAAACATTTGATACCAATTTCAAAAGAAAAGTTACGAAATTTAACAGTTAAATGCTTACATGTGTGTGCGTGTTTGCAGATACGAGACGGGATTTCGGAGGATTTCCCCTTGCTTACTGCTCCTTTGTGCGGGTCATCACTTCCGCCGGCGGTGAAATCAAGTTCCAACTCCTTGTTGATCCAATTTCACAGTGACAGCATCACAAGTTCTACAAGCTCTGGATTTGTTGCCACTTATACCTCTGAAATCAAAGGCATGTTGCAACATTTCATATCAGTGTTCTTTGCTTGATCATCTGTTTCTCGATGTTTCATTGCTTTCATGTTTTCTTTCTGCTTCAGCTACTTTTCTAGGTTTTTTCTTTCATAACACGCCTGTTTCTCTCTCTTTAAATTCATATCTTGTCACCATTTCAGTGCCGTCAATTATGACTGTGGGGAAAATAACTGAATTTCACCGTGACAAGCGCAACTTAATGTTTTACAGCTCAAGAATTTTAATATCATTTTGGCTTTGCCAAAGAATGTTTATTTAGGTTTTGGCTTACTTTTGAAGTTGTGTGAACAACAGCGTTTTAAAAGTCAATGGTTGCGTTTAGACTCAAATGTACATGACAAGCTCTCTGAACACTCATCTTTTCATGACTGAGGCGTGTCATTTGCTGCAGAAACGTTGTTAAAGCGTTACGACAAATGTAGAGAGCTTCGTTTTCTTCTTATTCAGAGTGTGAGTCAAAGAAAATGACCTCCAGAACAGGCGTGTTCGCTTCACCTGGCTACCCCGTGCAGCATGCTGTTCACACTCACTGTGTGTGGACCATCACAGTACCCTGGGGCATTGTGCAACTTACTTTCCAAGACTTCGCTGTCGGCCAGAAGAGCAATTATGATTGTTCAGGGGCTTACGTGCGCATCTATGACGGGGATGGTGTGGATGCCAGTACTGCCATCAAGACGTGAGCATTAGTCATGCAATTAGATGTGGATTGGGTGGCCGAGTGGTAACGCACTTGCGCTCGGAAGCGAGAGGTTGCGAGTTCGACCCTGGGTCAGGGAGTTAGCAATTTTCTCCCCCCTTTCCTAACCTAGGTGGTGGGTTCAAGTGCTAGTCTTTCGGATGAGACGAAAAACTGAGGTCCCTTCGTGTACACTACATTGGGGTGTGCACGTTAAAGATCCCACGATTGACAAAAGGGTCTTTCCTGGCAAAATTGTATAGGCAGAGATAAAAATGTCCACCAAAATACCCGTGTGACTTGGAATAATAGGCCGTGAAAAGTAGGATATGCGCCGAAATGGCTGCGATCTGCTGGCCGATGTGAATGCGTGATGTATTGCGTATAAAAAATTCCATCTCACACGGCATAAATAAATTCCTGCGCCTTGAATATGTGCGCGATATAAATTGCATAAAAAAAACATAAACAAAAAATCCCCGCGCTTAGAACTGTACCCAAGGAATACGCGCGATATAAGCCTCATATTGATTGATTGATGTCGGTAAAGACAAACTTTTATTCAAAAATACAAAACATGAAACAATAACAAAACAACTAGTGCACGGCCTCAAACAAAACCTAATATAACGTGATCCACATTTAGATGCTGTAAATACGTGAACGCCAAAACATTACAGAAACATCTGATTTTCACAAGGGTCAAGGGGAAATATTGTTCTCTTACAATAGTTTGTTTGTGTGTGCATCTAATCTTTTAACAGTCACCTTTATCTTTGTGTTTTCGTATAATATTCATCTACAACATGGCTGAAATATTGTGTACGTGCCTTAGGTGCATTATTGTGTTGAATATTTACATTTTACACAAATTCGTATTACATGGCGATTGTCAAATGTTGGGCTAAAATAAATACGTTGCTCTATGTTGATGCGTCATGCACATTTGCATTGTTTTGTAGAAAATCAGATCACATGAACTAGCAAGGAAACTTCGTTTTTCCTTATTTCTAAACTAAAACAGCAGCTTGTTTTAGTCATTTTCATTAATCGTATTGCTTTTAAAGGGTCCAGGGTGTTAACACTGTTTACGGATCTCTGCTAACCGTGTTTTTTTTAAATGTTTGGAGTATTAAGGGAACTTTCTTTTCTTTCTTTATTTGGTGTTTAACGTCGTTTTCAACCACGAAGGTTATATCGCGACGGGATTAAGGGAACAGTTATAATTATATACCCTGTGTTTTAAACCAAGTCATGTGATGTCCTCGTAGAGTTTGTTTTAGGTAAGGATTCCAATGCTATAGCTCTCAGAACAAAGAGATAAACTTTGACCAGGTTCGGGCTACCAGATCTCCTTATTAAAAAAAAAGAACACACATTGAAAAACTATTTTAAAATGTACCTCGATGCTAAGACTTTTCTTTGAGGCCTGGATCTCTGTAGTCCTTTGCTGGTCTGAAGGCAGAAGTTTTACTGCAACGAAAGAAATAAACACTAGCTAACGGCAACAATATGTGCAGGTAGCCCTCGGCCGCGTGACGTAGGTTTTCATGAGTGCTATGAGTGGAAGTAGTGCGAAAATGCATTAACTCTGAGTTCTGATTTTAAAATTAATCTCAAATGTGTGTGTATTTTTTTTCAATCCAACAGTTTGTGCGGTTCGATTGTGGTACCCAAAATAACTTCTTCAGGACGCAGTCTGACCGTTTCGTTGTACTCATTCGAATCTTTACCTTCATCCTCCATTGGCTTCCAAGCTTTCTACAAATCTGTTTTAGGCAAGTACTGTGTGTCAGTGTTTCAAGAATAGCAATATTAATAGAAGAGCACGAACATTGTCATCGCCATCAACATCATTGTTATCATATTGTTTCTCATCAGCCAAAGAAATGGAAGGCTGCAAGGCGTACAGTGCTAGAGCTATCAGAAAACAAGACAATCTTGCACAATGTTGGGACTACAATATCTGTTTCTTGTAACTCGCTCATCACATTAGGCGCCGATCGGCGACTGTCTGCACGCACATTGTAGGCGCCGGTCGTTAACGTACTAGTAGACGGGGTCGGCCCGCTATTGCGCGGGCCGCTATTGCGCGGGGCCGCTATTGCGCGAATCTTTAGGGTTAGGGTTAGGGTTAGGGTTAGATTCGCGCAATAGCGGCCCCGCGCAATAGCGGACCCGCGCAATAGCGGCCCAGCCCCCTAGTAGACGACCGTAGTCGCCATTTGGCGACCAGCACAATGCAGTTACTTAACTTCGTTGAACTCACCTGTCAGCGAACAATAACAGATGGTAAAGCATGTCATGTCAAAGTTCACTTCCTGCTCTGTCTTTCCGTGCACATTTTGCCTTTGTTTGAAAAGGTTGAAGTTAAATTGAGCCGAGTTGTTTGCATCATTCCTGGATCAAACGCAGCGAATCATGAGTTCTCAGGCGAGTTTGTCCAGGACTCGGCAGTGTTCGGTTTGTTGAAGTATTGCAGCAAATTCAAGAGGAACCAACTGATCCATTAGCTACAGACAATAATAGGGGTAAAGAGTACAATCGAATGATCAATTCGCCATTCGATTCTGACGAAGAAATGTGCAACTGACCGCGAGTGACAGTGATCGGTGCTCTGGTTTATCCATTATGCTGGTAAATTAATGTGTTCTCTCACGGAGTCGGGACAGCAACAAAAACTGGGAGTATTAATGCTTTAAAACAAAAGACAATCTGCAAAGTTCATTCAATTGTCTTTTATTTACAATAAGAATGGTGGAGTTTGGATGATTAGTTCGAAAATTGAGCCATTTAACTGAAGGTACCCCTAGGTGGTTGAGTAAGCCTCCTGCACTAGCAGTTTTTAGAAGCGCTCACAGCTGTGCAGTCAGTGCTTGGGAGAGTGATAAGCATGTACTCTGTGTGATAAAAGGGTTAAAAAAGAACCCGCATTGAAAAACTATTTTATAAAAACACACACTTCTATTCTAGATCGTGTCTTATTTTAAAGATTTTCTCCATTGAATGTGTACAGTTTTCTTCTGTCTATATTTATTGCCACACTTGATGTTTATTTGTGAACAATTTTGATGAGAAAGATTTTCACTTCAAAACAATTCAATCGATAAGATTAGATAGACAACGTTTGGTTTTGCCAAAAGAAATCAAATTGCATTGTATTTGTTATCATTCACTGAATCCAAAAATAGAAAGATATGTCATGTTAACTCCACAGACGTGCTTACAATTCGCATGTGGGTGTGTGTAGAGCAGTTCCAAGTACCGAACCTATGTTTGAAAAATGGTCCATGCCAGGGGGTATTATCCTCAGACGGGTGTTCTCCTTAACTTAGATTAACAAAGTCTTACGTCAGATCTGGTTTTGCAACAGAATGTAAGGGCACACTAAGGTGACCTCAGTTTTGAATAAAATTGATTGACATTTGGGTCAAGGAATGTTTAAATAGGTCGAGGCTATTAGATAGCATTTCAACTCGGAAGCTTTTAAAATGATTAACATTTTTATAATTTTTGTTTTTCAAGTTTGAAAGTTCAACAAATGATCGCACTGTATTCTGTATCATTCCCTAATCCAGAACTATATAGATTTGTCATGTTAACTCTAAAACTGTGCGCATTGGTTTATACATATTAGGTCTTATGTGTTAATGTCTCGCCGGAACCGACTCGACTCGTCTCGGTCTTCGAGCTTCTGCTAATCTCGATGATGACTCATCCCAGGCCGAAAGCTTGACGGAATATTTTGAAATCCACTCAGGCGACTAATTTACAATCTACTTTCGCCGGTAAGGGAACAATCTAAAGGTAATAACCAGGGGCGGATCAGTTGCTTTGTAAGGGGGGGGGGGGCACTTTGAATCGAAAGTGAATGTGATGGGCGCGAAGCGCCCGAATTTGCTAGGGGGGTCCGGGGGCATGCCCCTCCGGAAAAAAATGTTGCCCAAAGAAGCAAAATGGTGCCATCTGGTGCCATTTGAACTTAGAAATGGTCATAGAATCAGCATAGAAAAATCTTTTTTTTTTCTTCTTTTTTTTTTCGGGGGGAGGGGGGGGGGGCACGTGCCCCCTGTGCCCCCCCCCCCTCGTCCGCCCCTGATAACTAACTAATTACGGAACATTTAAGACACCCTCTGCCTCCCGTAAACCACTAGTTTCAGGCCACAGACACCCCCTGGAGTTTACATATATTACAAATATCCTTTTGCTTGAACACTTATCAACAGAGAACATAAAGGCTCTCTTTGGCTAGCGAGCATTTTTCAAATAATTTATTTCGCGTCGTCTGGTACAGTATGGATCCGAAGCCTCGTCATTGCGCAGGACGTAAGTGTGATAGTTCGAAAGCACGGATTCGGAATATTGGCATATAAAGAGGGACGTGTGTGCTATTCTCTTACCTATTGTGTTTAGGGCATTGAACAATGAGTGTCGGCATACACATATTTGCGGTATACCCGCTTTGCTGTCCGGAGCGGAAGTTGCGTTTCGATCAAGGGGCATACATTCCTTTAACTGGATTGGTACAGAAACACATGTAGTTGTGCCCCTTCACACCTGCTTCGCTGTGTCAACATTTCTTCAATAAAGCCAGATTCCTTTTACCAGTTAGGAGATTGCTGCAGTGTTTTCGAAGCCAAATGAAAGCAATACAACCAGAGTAGATTTGACAGATGGCAGTTGCACACAATACGCGAAGCCAAGAATAAATAATTGAAGCACGTGTATGGTTTACAAGTACTAATTAGCTACGCAGAAGACATGTAGACGTCATACAGTGTTGAATGCCAAAGATAGTGTGTTTCATCGGATTTCTATTACTTTTTCGTGAAATGCTTGAATCATATTTAAACCTCCTTTACGGCTGAGTGGGTCTTACAGGCAGGCAGACAGACAGACAGACAGACTCCCAGAGACATACAGAGAGAGAGAGAGAGAGAGAGAGAGAGAGAGAGAGAGAGAGAGAGAGAGAGAGAGAGAGAGAGAGAGAGAGAGAGAGAGCAAATCAAATCAAATCAGATCAAATCACATTTTATTTTACGAGGGTTGTGGCATTTTTTCAAGCAGGACTCGCACAGAGAGGGACTACTCTAATCATATAAATGCACGTTATTTTTTTAAAGTAAGAAACAAAAAGATTTTACAGGACTATGTACACATTACTGGCTTTACACGAATTCATACGTAATGTACAGAAGTGGGAATTCACTGAACATATGAGAGAGAGAGACACACAGACACAGACACAGACACAGACAGACAGACAGACAGACAGACAGACAGACAGACAGACATAGAGAGGGGGAGCGAGATCTAAAGTAACACAGTCATGTACATGTTAAAGAACTTTTCATTTTATCTTTGGTTTTGAAAATCACTAAGCTTTTTCTTTACATCTTTTCCAGCATCCAAAATTGAGCAGTATGGTGAGTTCTACGTTAAATCAAATCTGCCCAGCACTTTCCAGACAGAATATTTAACATACTTGGGACGTAAATGAGAACGAGCTTGGAAACAAAATGATTCTATTGTTGACAGTAGAGGAAGAACACGTGTGTGTGTGTGTGTGTGTGTGTGTGTGGGTCTGTGTGGGTCTGTCTGTGTGTGTGTGTGTGTGTGCCCTTGTGTGTGTATGAGTGTGTGTGTGTGTGAGTGTGTGTGTGTGTGTGTGTGAGTGTGTGAGTGTGTGTGTGTGTGTGTGTGTGTGAACGTGTGTGTGGTTGAGTGTGTGTGTGTGTGTGTGTGTGTGTGTGTGTGTGTGTGTGTGTGTGTGTGTGTGTGTGTGTTGGTTGGCAATATTCTGAAAGTTCAATTAATGTGTGTTCTTCTTAGCGTTGTTTCCTTACGGAACCTTACAACAAGATGGGAAGTTGCAACAATCAAACTACGCCACTGCCCAAGTCGCTGTGCAGAACGGCTTTCCATTTAAAAACAAAATTGAACATGAAGTCCATGTAAGTGCTCGGTTTTGGGAAGAAGCAGTAGTAGTAGCGACAGCGGTGAGAGTGGAAATGGTATTTAATGAGCGTAGTGGTAAAAGCATTTTCATTATGCGTCTTCTGTATAAATCAACAAGTCGCGTAAGGCGAAAATACAACATTTAGTCAAGTAGCTGTCGAACTCACAAAATGAAACTGAACGCAATGCAACGCAGCAAGACCGTATACTCGTAGCATCGTCAGTCCACCGCTCATGGCAAAGGCAGTGAAATTGACAAGAAGTACCATGTTTATCTTTCATGATCAGATTGGCAGCAACGGCCTTGTGTCCATTGGCAACCCAAACGCATGGCCCGATCTGCCTGAAACAGGAAAAGTTATATGTGTCTACTGTGCCTACATTGACAACTCAGACAGTGTGGGAGGTACGTGTATGCATGCTTTTCAAGTGGTTGTTTCTGGCTTTTTTTTTTATTGTATCAACCGGATAATCAGTCTTCTCTCTTATGGTCAGCATTTAACCTGTCAGGTTATCTAAAAACGAAAACCTTGACATTGAGTCTGGAGGTTTGACATTTTACATACTTTAAGGGTTTTATGGTCGACTCCCAGACTGGACGTAGACCTCGTTGACCTTTGTTCGGGTAAAATAAGCAACGTTGTCAAATACTCGCGTGTTTTTTTTTTAAACTAAGAGCTTTGAAAGACACTTACAGCGTTAGTTGACCTCCCAACATGATTCAAGTCTAAATGTTTCCTTTCCGATTGTAAAGTCATGGTGGGGTCGATTCTCAGTAAGATTAGATATTTTCATTTTCTTGTGTTTTTGGAAACTAGAGCTAGGGCTTTGAAATGTCAAACACTTCTAAGGTTTGAAGACCTTCAGACAAGCTTCAAGCCTATGTTTTTTTTAACTTCACATCCTTTCAGAGCTTGCTCATTTCTGGATATAACACAAGTCCTGGTTATATTTTACAGACTCGGTGGAGCGAATGGATCAAACAGTAAACAATGTTAATGCTTTCTTCAATATTTGTAGCCCAAAAGCAGCATATTCATTTTTGATTAGTTTTATCTATAACCAAGATGAGGTGTATAAGTAATTTAGATGGTGATCTACTCTACATATGTGCTGTTTTAAGGAGTCTACTACCATCAGTACACCAGTGACCAACCTGCGCATGCGAGCGTTCTGACCAAAGCCAGCACGGAAGTTCAGGAATTCGCCGAGACCAGCAGCTTCAATGCCCAGTTCGTCATGGTCGTCACGTGGGACCGTGTCAAACAGGGCCGCTACAGAACTGTGAACTACGATCCAGATGACGTGAGAAATATGAAGATAGGATGCATTTTATTCTGTTGTATGATCATGGTAACAAACAGTTCGAACCAGCATAACACAGAACATTTCACTATTTCGCCACACACAGAATCGAAAGGGTAATTTTCGAAATCAGACAATCAATTTATTTTACTTTCAACTTGCACATTGGATTTAAAATGGCCAGACCGGCGCAGTGGCGTGGTGGTAAGACGTCGGCCTCCTAATCGGGAGGTCGTGAGTTCGAATCCCGGTCTCTGCCGCCTGGTGGGTTAAGAGTGGAGATGTTTCCGATCTCTCAGGTCAACTTATGTGCAGACCTGCTAGTGACTTAACCCCCTTCGTGTGTACACGCAAGCACAAGACCAAGTGCGCACGGAAAAGATCCTGTAATCCATGTCAGAGTTCGGTGGGTTATAGAAACACGAAAATACCCAGCATGCCTCCCCCGAAATCGGCGTATGCTGCCTGAATGGCGGGGTAAAAACGATCATACATGTAAAAATCCACTCGTGCTAAAACATGAGTGAACGTGGGAGTCTAAGCCCATGAACGAAAAAGAAAATTGGTCACGTAACAGATTTCTTGAAAATAAGGATAAGAATTCCTGTTGTAAGAATAAACCATATTTCAAATGCTACAATGACAAATCGTCCACGACAGGTCTTAAAACGGTATGCATGTACAGGGTGACCCCCCACAAAAATGCAACCCTCAAAAATGCTAATAACTTAATTCAACATCTGTTGACCGAATCACTTCATATTGCAGGGGCATAAACTGCAGCTTATGCCTGACAATTGTGTAGATCCAATTGTCTAACGTTTGTGCAATTTCAAAACAAGTTGGCAAACTAGGTGATCGATTCAACAATATTGGAGGTTTCAAATTGAGCGGTAGCCAAACAAACCCGAATTAAGCCCTCCAGATTGTTACCTTTGGGGTGATTCGAATGACATAGATACCTTAATCAACATTAGACCATCAGTGACTTGAATACAGAATTTACAGGCAGGATCAGGTTATTTCCCATGGATGAATGCGTTCATATCATTGATGAATTTTGCGCGACATTGCGCAAGTGTAACTTTACAACGAAAGGGTTAATTTGTCATTTGAGTTTAGCAAACATGTCCATAGTTGTTGTTAATGAACTGTAGTTCGTCCACGACCATTCCAGGTTTGAGTCTGTAGGTAAAATGGTCGGACATTTACCTTTCCCTCAAAATGTATTTAAAATCACAGCTCCGAAATTGCTTCCTTCTAGGGATTGCCCTAAAACTGCTTTCTTCAGGTCACCGATGGTCTAGGAGATTTTTGTTTTGTTTTTTGTTTGCTTAACGCCCAGCCGACCACGAATGGCCATATCAGGGCGGTGCTGCTTTGACATATAACGTGCGCCACACACAAGACAGAAGTCGCAGCACAGGCTTCATGTCTCACCCAGTCACATTATTCTGACACCGGATCAACCAGTCCTAGCACTAACCCCATAATGCCAGACGCCAGGCGGAGCAGCCACTAGATTGCCAATTTTAAAGTCTTAGGTATGACCCGGCCGGGGTTCGAACCCACGACCTCCCGATCACGGGGCGGACGCCTTACCACTAGGCCAACCATGCCGGTGATCTAGGAGATGAAGGGGGGTGTTTGTGTATACTCAGACATTCAGATTGTCCAAACGGTAAAAGCATTGAGGGTTTAAATCAGGTAAGTATAGCTACCGCTCAGTGTCAAACCTCGTTCTGTTGAGTCGATAACCGAATTGGAAGACCTTTTTTTGAAATAGCATGAAATTCAGATAATTGAATCTGCAAAATTGCCACTTTATGGAAGGGTCATACTTTGGTGTAAGTTTATGTCTATAAATTGATTTAGTGAACAGATGTAGACGTTATTAACATTCCTGAGGGTTGCATTTGTTTTGGTTACCTTGCTTTACGATGTTTACCATAGTTTTACAGCACTGCATTTGTGTAAGTTTACATGCAGAAAGTATTTGAAGAGAGTGAGAGAGAGATATATGTATAGAGAGAGACGTGTTGGGGGGGGGGGGGGTGGTAGTGAAGGAGAACATGTACTCGTGTTAAATGCTGATGAAAATCTTACAACATTTCCTGACTGGTAAACTATTTAAAATTGTATTAACTTTGGAGCTGTGCTTTTGTGGTTTTTCTTTATCTGTTATTGAGTATCCTCTTGCATATTCGTTACTTGCGAAGGCAGTTTTTTTTCCAATGATCGACTGAAACAAAAAATAAGAACTTAATAATTTCAGGATGCAGGAGAGGCGACATTTCAACTGGCCATCATTTCTGACGGTGAGACGACGTACGCTTTGGTGTACTACAAGCTTGGTAGTATGACATGGACATACAGGGGCAGCTGGACCTACGTCATCATCGGTCTGTCCAGTGGAGACAAAGAAAACTATCGACTGAACTTGTACACCAGGACAAAGCGAGCATACAGGATCGATGCTGTAGCAGGCAACACAGGTACGAAAATTTAAAGTAGGAGAATTATCAAAGACAAGACAAATGTGTTGGTATGGGAACTCAACACCAAATGTGACCCTCCACCACGAAATGAGTCGCATGTCACCTTTGCATGATTTTCATATGTTTACATTTTCCTAAAGAGTGTTTTATGCTCTATGCAGTGGTGAAAACCGTTTTAGAAAAGAGCAAAAACTGTTTGAGTTATAAGCCTGTGACTAAGGTGACCCTCACACTGTTACCAGACACTCCCCTGACTCATATTAAGCCTAGCGCAGAACCGCGCGAGGTGACATGCGACTCATTTCGTGGTGGAGGGTCACAAATACGGTTTACTTTTTCCCAAGTTACATAAGCACGAAATATGTCGGTCTTGTAGAAAAAGATAGTCATGTAAGAGTTGTGGAGGATAGTTATTGTTGGCGTTGCTCAATTTGTTGCATTCTAACAAAAATTGAAAACAGCGTTAAAGCTTACATTTTCATATGTTTTTGTTGTTAGAATACATGAATGTATAAAGCGCTAAAATGTGGTGTTGTTGTGAACATCCGCCTAAAGGGGCTTCGTAATCGTTCATTCAGTCAATCTTCCATCTATGAATTCATTCAGTCAATCTTCCATCTATGAATTCATTCAGTCAATCTTCCATCTATGAATTCATTCAGTCAATCTTCCATCTATGAATTCATTCAGTCAATCTTCCATCTATGAATTCATTCAGTCAATCTTCCATCTATGAATTCATTCAGTCAATCTTCCATCTATGAATTCATTCAGTCAACAGTTCTCCCCGTTCTTATTTCTGTTTGTTGCATTCAGATAATAAAGTTGTCTTGAATTGAATTGAATTGAATTGAATTGAAACTGATATGTTGTCTGGAATCGGCTTTAGAGAATAGCTCTGTAGGCACACGCAGACACATACCTGGGCTGTAACAATAACAGAAAGCTAGTTTTGTTGTGAGGGTGTCTAATTTCAAATGAGGTTTATTTCATTTGTTACGTTGCTCCTCATTACAGGTCGTCTTGGCACGTGGTTCTACAAGATAGGAACGGTTTCAGGAACTCCTGAAGTAACTTGTACTACTTGGTTCACGAGAAACTTACGATACAATGAAATCAGAAAAGCGATCTTCTCCAGACTGCCGGAATGCCCGTGCTCTCACCGTGACGTGTGGCAGAAGACTCGCTACCTCTGGGTCAGGGCAAGGGTTGACAACATAAGACAAATTGAATGTTACCGAATGAACCGGGCAAGCAGCAACCGTTTTTACTATGCTGGAAAGGTTAGTACAAACCATACATAGTGTAATGAGCTATAATAATAGTGAGGAGGTTGCATGTTACTGAATTTCTTCTTGCAGACCTGGACTAGACTTGAACTAGAATATTAGCAGTTTAAGGTTAAAGATACCTTCCCGCTCCCGGTCTGCTTTCCATGCCGTGAGGGAATCATATGCTGACTTGTATGTGCTTGTTACACGTATCTAAAATCTAAAAACAAACATTCAGCAGTAGATTTGTGGTATGTTTCCAACTGGTAAGATGCTCTTAGCCCGTGTTCAAGTCAGGACAGATCCATGGTTGGTAAAGGCTGACGAGGTGGTTTACACGTGAAGAATCGTTAAGGTATCTTTAGTGCACTACGAATCGTACATTGTTACCTGCATCTACAACTTGCATCACAAGTTTGCGCACAAATTCACGCACTTTACATTCTCTCAAGAGCATACATCAAATGCATCTGCAAACAAGAGTTCAATCTTCATTTCAATGTTGCCAGGAATGCTGCTATTCGCTGGATAAGGCGGATCCAAACTACGAACAACTGATCATGTCCCGACCCAACGCTGGTAGTGCCTTGGCCTACAACCCGAGCTACTGGCTCCTCCGGGAATCGTATCAGACAGAGGACAAGTCAGCCCATGATTCGTGTTGTAACATCAATTTGTCAAATCCCAAATACTGCCGGTCTTATTACCAGCTCAGACCTGTCGGAGGATGCAGAGCTGATATTCCTTTCAGATATAGTAAGTTAAAGTTTGGTGTTATTGAATGTCAAGGAAACCCCCTTTTTAATAAAGGGGCACATGGTGTAAACATTGTGTCAAATCTAGTGTTTGTCAACACATTTTCATAAACATGTGCACGATTATGTAAGTAGCTAAGATACTATGTTGAAATATAGTAGGCCTATATGCCATACTTTCATAGGTATGGCAAACCATTTTAAAAGTGGTACGGCTTTTGCCCCCAATCATATGATAAACGCATTGATTGACTGATGCTTGTTGTAGTCAAGAACACACAATTTAACATACATAAGACATTGCCATTAACCCGCTTGTGCTCCTCTCAAAGGCAGTTTGGTTAAGTAACACCCTCATAATAATAAAGGTTTTCGTTTACTTTTATTGCATTTATTAACCACTTTTCCGTCAGGATACCAAATGTTATTGGGGTTAAAGGTAATGTGCAAGAATTGTGTTTGTTGGAGAAGGAGCAAAACATGTTTCTTTCTTTTTCTTTTTTTGGGGGTTAATTTAAATCGTGTGCACATACATAACCACACCTTTTCATATTACAGGATCATGTGAGGTGTTTACATACGTGTGAAAAATTATATGCAGATGCATTGATTAACACCAGAAATACAGTTTGACAATTGCCACAATTTTTCAAGACAAGTACTTTCTTAATAAAATCAAGCAAAGAGCACACACATACGCTAAGACACACACACACACACACACACACACACACACACACACACACACACACACACACACCCACACACACACACACACACACACACACACGCGCGCTTTTACCAGATTATAAAATTAGTTTTGTATGAAGGATGATTCCCCTTAAACAGTTTCAAAGGAGAAGAGTTGAGTACTGTATGGTTCACAATAATTGTACATTTTTCAACTTTTCGTCTTTTTATATTTAGTCAAGTTTTGACTAAATATTTTAACATCGAGGGGGAATCGAAACGAGGGTCGTGGTGTATGTGTGTCTGTGCGTGTGTGTGTGTGTGTGTGTGTGTGTAGAGCGATTCAGACTAAACTACTGGACCGATCTTTATGAAATTTGACATGAGAGTTCCTGGGTACGAAATCCCCGAACGTTTTGTTCATTTTTTGGATAAATGTCTTTGATGACGTCATATCCGGCTTTTCGTGAAAGTTGAGGCGGCACTGTCACGCCCTCATTTTTCAACCAAATTGGTTGAAATTTTGGTCAAGTAATCTTCGACGAAGCCCGGACTTCGGTATTGCATTTCAGCTTGGTGGCTTAAAAATTAATTAATGACTTTGGTCATTAAAAATCTGAAAATTGTAAAAAAAAATAAAAATTTATAAAACGATCCAAATTTACGTTTATCTTATTCTCCATCATTTGCTGATTCCAAAAACATATAAATATGTTATATTCGGATTAAAAACAAGCTCTGAAAATTAAATATATAAAAATTATGATCAAAATTAAATTTTCCAAATCAATTTAAAAACAGTTTCATCTTATTCCTTGTCGGTTCCTGATTCCAAAAACATATAGATATGATATGTTTGGATTAAAAACACGCTCAGAAAGTTAAAACGAAGAGAGGTACAGAAAAGCGTGCTATGCAGCATAGCGTAACCACTACCCCGCTCTTCTTGTCAATTTCACTGCCTATGCCGTGAGCGGTGGACCACGAGTATACGGTCTTGCTGCGTTGCATTGCGTTCAGTTTCATTCTGTGAGTTCGACAGCTACTTGACTAAATATTGTATTTTCGCCTTACGCGACTTGTTATTTATCTGATTTAGAATATAGAAAGGTTAGTTAAGGTAATACGCCTGTTATGTATATGTGGTAAGTCCTAATCAGACATTGAGCAATACCCCAAATTGATTTGTCATTGAGTAATATTGATTCTAAATATTACAAAGTATCGTCATTTTCATATCAGCCTGGATATTTGGAGACCCCCATATCGTCACTTTAGACGAGCGAGAGTACACATTCAACGGTTGGGGCGAGTACACTCTTTCAACGATCACCTCTGAAGACTCAGACTTTGTCCTGCAAGGGAGAACCACCCCCACCGTGACAGACAGTGGCTCGCCGGTCAATGCCACCGTCTTCACGGCGTTTGGTGCTGAGGAGAATGGAACCCGCGTGTATGTTCAGCTGGATCCGAATACCAACAACTGTGAGTATGAACAGTGGGGGGGAAGGGTTCTTCGGACCGTCTGTGGAATTTAAGATGCTCAATTCAATCTGGCAGTTCGCACTGGCTTGTTTTCAGACTTGAAACTTACAGCCTAATTTGATGAGGTTTTATTGACTCTGTTTCTATGTGGGAGAATGAAAGTCGCCTGTTCATGGCAATGCTTGTTATTCTCTCAGGTGCCAGAAGATTGGTTCCATATAACTCTCGGTTACTCCATTACACATGTCGTACGCATTTAGAGCTCGTACTTCCCTTTGGTTATTACATTGTGATCTGTTTTTATGTGTCCATGAATGTCTTTAAAAAAAAAACAGTGTTTATATACTTAGTCAAACCTCCCGCGGGTTAGGGGGAAGAATTTACCCGATGCTCCCCAGCATGTCGTAAGAGGCGACTAACGGATTCTGTTTCGCCTTTTACCCTTGTTAAGTGTTTCTTGTATAGAATATAGTCAGTTTTTGTAAAGATTTTAGTCAAGCAGTGTGAATACAGAATACAGTATTTATTGAGCCAAGTGACATTAAAAAACATTTAAAGCACAAGGAATTTCACCTAGTGTTGGTAAAATCACGCACACACACACACCCACACACACACTGACACACACACACACACGCCCACACATACACTGACATACACACCAACACACACACGCCCACACTACAGCAGTCACGATCACACCGTCACACGCAGGGCAGACATGAGGTAAAACAAATGGGAGATGGGAGATGTTAGGTCCTTTGTGCTGGAGGCTTGCATTCTCCCAGTAAGGTAATATATTGTACTACGTTGCAAGCCCCTGGAGCGGGTTTTTGATTGGTGCTTTTGTGAACAAGAAACAATTGACAAGTGGCTCTATCCCATCTCCCCCCTTTCCCCGTCGCGATATAACCTTTGTGGTTGAAAACGACGTTAAACACCAAATAAAGAAAGAAAGAAAGAATACTTAGTCAAGTTTTGTTTCTTCTTCTCATTTCCAGATCTTATCGTCACAATTTGTGTTTCGTCTTCTTCTTTCTAGCTCTTATCGTCTACGGAGATGGCACTGACTACACACGCCGATTCCAGGAGGAAGGAGATGATTTCCTTGTGGATGAAGACGACTTCACGTTGATGAGAGACAATGGCAGCCTGGCTGTCATCTTCCCCTCAGGTAGGACCAAGAAACAATTGTGTGTAATGGATAAGTCGGAAACATGATTGTTATTATGCTGTTATTCTTCATATTGATCCTTTGTATTGTAATACAAAAATACTTCCAAGGGGGAAAAGTCTTTTGGTTGGTGACAACTTTCCATCAGTTATCCTGTTACAGACACGTATTATGTTATTAACATTTTCTAGAATGCTAGAGTAAAATTCGGACAGACTTTGTTCTCTGGTTAATGCTGGTAAACTTATATAGTAAATTATACTTTTCTTCATAATCACTGCATAAACGTTGCTTTAATTTTATAAATAATGAAAATAAACGTCCACACCAGTGCCTCTGTCAGACTATTTTCGATTGATAACAAATTAAACTAAACAAAATAATGATGTTGTTACCCTGTTGACTTTCCAGAAATTGGTTTCGCCGTCTCCATTGGTTGGAAATCTCTGGTTTTGGGAGTGTTTGTGCCAGAGAAGTTCCGGAACCAGACGAAAGGCCTTCTGGGAAATTACAACAAAATCAAAACGGACGACTTTGTTCTTCCTGGTGGCACTGTGCTGAGTGACACACTGACGGACAGACAGATTCATTACCAATATGGAAATGCCTGTATGTTAGAATACATTTTATTTTGATTGTTGCCGTTTTTGAGTGTGTGTGTGTGTGTGTGTGTGTGTATGTCTGTGTGTGTATGTGTGTGTGTGTGTGTGTGTGTGTATGTGTCTGTGTGTGTGTGTGTGTGTGTCTTTGTGTGTGTGTGTGTGTGTGTGTGTGTGTACATTTGCTTTAGTTCTGGTGTTCTTGTTTTATGTGTGTGTTTTTGTTTGTGTGTTTTGGGTATGGTTTATTTCTAGTTGTCATGCACACATATTTCTGCTTAAGTTGGGTTGTGTAAATTAGTTAGGTCTATTTGAAAATAACTGCTACAGCTTTTGTTTGCATACCTTCTGTCTCTCCCCATCTCTCACATATATACACATTGTCTAGGTCAATCAGCTTTACACAAATACTTGTTTTAGATATACCTAAGTCAAATTATTATCAAAAACAACAACAAACTAAGTGTCTACAAAATACAATCATATTACGTTATGACTACCTGCTTTGCAAACCAAAGAGCCTTTCAGAGTGCAAATGTATAGCAAACGTTCAGTCCTTTACTCATCGTAGCTCTCAAACTTGCAGGGGCTGTGACAGAGGCCAACAGTGTGCTACGCTACGGGCCCAGAGAAGGACCTTCTGACTATGCTCACCCGGAGTTCAAGTCCATTTTTCTGGATGAGATCTCTGCAAGTGAAAAACAGGCCGCTCAGAGCGTGTGTAAGGCGTCCGACAGTGCCTGCGTCTATGACTTTGTGGTGTCCGGCAGTGAGGGTTTTGCCCTGAAGACCAAAGAGTCCAGACAGGAGGCTCTGAAGGAAAACGCTGCCGCCAGTAAGTTATTAGACTTAATGATCTTTGGACGCTGCCTCTCAGTAGTATGTGCTTGTCTCGTCTTTCCTTTGAGAGTGAGCAGTCGCTTAAAGCAGAACATCCTTATTTTTTTTGTTGGTTGGTTTTTACTTTATGTTTGCTCATTTTCTGTCACACAAACGTTCTCGCTTGTTCAAAAAGTAACCTGCCAAATGGCTCACCTTTCGATTACCTGACATTGATAAATCAAAACTTCAAACATGCTTGGTGTTCATAGAAGATAATTGTTAGAACGTGATAAATTGACATTGTTAGTTATATGACTGTTCAGTGCTTTGTTTTGGTAATATCTATGTCTGACCAGAAACTTTATTCATTACTTTAGAAGAAATACACTTTGATACGAACTCTTGCATTTTTGATAATGTTGACATTTACAATGAAGCCAGTTTCTGATAGAACAGCTTAGTTTGCTAACATACAAAGTTACTACTAAGTTTTGATTGCTTCTTCTTTTGCTTGTCGCTCACAGAAAACAGGCTGCCTACTCTTGAGGTGCCAGATAACGTGACAGTGACGACAAATATCGCCAAGACCTTCCGAGTCAGTGCCTATGACCCTGGCGATACGGTGACCTACAAACTGGCCCATAGTGGCAACAGTCCCATTCGGATCAATAAAGCCACTGGAGACATAACTGTCACTGTTAATTCCAACAACCCGGTGACGCTTAAGTGAGTGACATTTTGCAAGTTCTCTTATTATGACCCATTTAATTTTGGCCAATAGTGTGAAATGAAAGTGTAATTAAGATATCATTTGTTGGATGCTATTATCAAGAAACAAATACTCTGCTGTTTAGCTGCGATTAAACCCACCCCAAATATATCAACGTGTACAATAACTTTTGCAAGTAAACTTGAATTTTTTGGTGAATCTTTCAAAAATAATGTCCTTCAATAAAAAAATAAAAGGGGCAAGCAAAATCGACGTTTTAGAAGAGTGTTGCAGGTCTTTGAACACTTTATGAATAGATTTGCACACCAAAGCTGTTGAATTTGTTTTGAACCTGTCTGCATTAATTAAGACTGAACTTGTACTTTTCTCTTGAAATCTTAAATGAGATGTAAATCTATTAGCTGACAATATCTCTTTGATTTCTGTAAAGTCTTCAGTACCTCCATTGATTTTGGTTTTTCAGGGTATTTGCGGTAGACTCCTTCGATGCACAGTCTGTCGTTCAGACTATCCCTCTGGTCGTTTGCTTTGGCTGCAGTGGTAATGGTCAGTGTAATTTCACACGTGTTCAGCCTGCAGTGGGGAACATCAACTTCCAACATGCTGCCTGTGACTGTTCTACAGGTGAGAAACACTCAAAGAGACGTCAAACTTCAACTCAAAAGTGTTGTTTTCACACCAAAAAAACTGTTTCGTGACAGCTCGAGCTAGATTATCTTAATAATTGCTTTTCGCAATTTGTACAAAACAAATTGGTAGTAAACCAGCCTGCATCAATGAAACCTGTACATTTCATTTTCATTGACATAAAATGTTGAACTTTGGACAAAATCAGAATTGATGATAACTTTGTTTTTATATTTAGTCAAGTTTTGACTAAATATTTTAACATCGAGGGGGAATCGAAACGAGGGTCGTGGTGTATGTGCGTGTGTGCGTGTGTGCGTGTGTGTGTGTGTGTGTGTGTGTAGAGCGATTCAGACTAAACTACTGGACCGATTCCTTGTCGGTTCCTGATTCCAAAAACATATAGATATGATATGTTTGGATTAAAAACACGCTCAGAAAGTTAAAACAAAGAGAGGTACAGAAAAGCGTGCTATCCTTCTTAGCGCAACTACTACCCCGCTCTTCTTGTCAATTTCACTGCCTTTGCCATGAGCGGTGGACTGACGATGCTACGAGTATACGGTCTTGCTGAAAAATGGCATTGCGTTCAGTTTCATTCTGTGAGTTCGACAGCTACTTGACTAAATATTGTATTTTCGCCTTACGCGACTTGTTTTGTCTTTGGTTGTCTTTCTGAGCGTGTTTTTAATCCAAACATATCATATCTATATGTTTTTGGAATCAGTAACCGACAAGGAATAAGATGAAAGTGTTTTTAAATTGATTTCGACAATTTAATTTTGATAATAATTTTTATATATTTAATTTTCAGAGCTTGTTTTTAATCCGAATATAACATATTTATATGTTTTTGGAATCAGCAAATAATGGAGAATAAGATGAACGTAAATTTGGATCGTTTTGAAAATTTTAATTTTTTTTTACAATTTTCAGATTTTTAATGACCAAAGTCATTGATTAATTTTTAAGCCACCAAGCTGAAATGCAATACCGAAGTCCGGGCTTCGTCGAAGATTACTTGACCAAAATTTCAACCAATTTGGTTGAAAAATGAGGGCGTGACAGTGCCGCCTCAACTTTCACGAAAAGCCGGATATGACGTCATCAAAGACATTTATCCAAAAAATGAACAAAACGTTCGGGGATTTCATACCCAGGAACTCTCATGTCAAATTTCATAAAGATCGGTCCAGTAGTTTAGTCTGAATCGCTCTACACACACACACGCACACACGCACATACACCACGACCCTCGTTTCGATTCCCCCTCGATGTTAAAATATTTAGTCAAAACTTGACTAAATATAAAAACGGACTTATTAAGACAAACGTCAAATTACATATGCTTGCTAGCTTAAAACATCACATTATTTTCATTTATCTTTTTATAATTTGTTTGAAACATGAATTATTTTCAGCTCGTGTTTGCTTATCTGTTCCAGGCTGGGCAGGTGCTAACTGCCTCGAGGATTATGACGCCTGTTCCTCCAGCCCTTGCCACCCACTGCAGACCTGCACTGACAAAACTCCTGCACAGCAAGCTTCTTCCAGTGTGGGTTACACCTGCAGTGCTTGTCCCACTGGTTACAAATCTCCTGCAGGTCTGTGCATAATTTTTGATTCCTGCTTTGTCCTTTAAGTGTTGATTATTTGCTGCTTATATGTGACCCTCCACCACGAAATGAGTCGCATGTCACCTCGCGCGGTTCTGCGCTAGGCTTAAATATAAGTCCGGGGAGTGTCTGGTAACAGTGTGAGGGTCACCTTAGTCACAGGCTTATAACTCAAACAGTTTTCGCTCTTTTCTAAAACGGGTTTCACCACTGGATAGAGCATAAAAAACTCTTTAGGAAAATGTAAAAATATGAAAATCATGCAAAGGTGACATGCGACTCATTCCGTGGTGGAGGGTCACATATGTGTATGCACTTTTAGAATTTAGTTTCACAGATACGCATTAAAGACGCCTTCTGTTCGTCATGCAAAACTAATGCTTACAACCACTATTTAGATTTAAAGCTTGCACTAAATCAAAATCGAAGAAGTGTTATAGGGATTGATAACAAATATTTGGCTTCATTCCCCCTTCAAAAATGCATTACTCTGTGCATTTGTATTGCACATTCAAAGCTTTTCTATTTTGTTTTGTCGCTGACACTTAAAATACTTACCCTATGTGATAATACTAGTTTCTAGTGCTGACTAATCATCACATAATCACTGATTGCACCCTAGGTCAGGCAAACCTCTGCCTTGATGTCGACGAGTGTGCGGACGACGCGTTGAACGAGTGCGAGGTGACGTGTAACAACACGGCGGGCAGCTACCAGTGTTCCTGTCCTGATGGCTACCGGCTGACCAACAATCTTCGTTCTTGTGCCGACATTAACGAGTGCGCCGAGAAGTCCCACAAGTGCCAGCAGATTTGCAACAACACTGACGGTGGCTACAGCTGCCTGTGTGAAAAGGGTTACAACAGGGTCAGTTCTGGTCAATGTGTCCAGTCTTCCAGCACACAGAATATTTGTTCTAACAGCGGGTGTAGTCAAGGCTGCAAAGTGGTTCAGGATCCTGCCACAAACACTAACGTGGCACGCTGTTTTTGTCCCTCTGGATACGACCTTGACCCAACAGACAATAAGGCCTGTGAAGACCACGACGAATGCCAAGACAGTGTGTGCGCTCAGAAATGCAACAACACACAGGGCGGCTTCAACTGTTCCTGCTACAACGGCTTTCAGCTCAACTCTGATCAGCGCACGTGCTCCCCATGCCCCAGTCTGCAGTACGGTCCTGAGTGCGCTCACACCTGTCTGTGTAATGGGCGTGGCTTGGACTGTCACTCCGTCACTGGGTGCGTCTGTCAGAAAGGCTGGACCGGAAGTCAATGTCAGGATGATGTCAACGAATGTGAAGAGAACCCGGATGTGTGTGGAGAAGGACAGGTGTGCACCAACACCAACGGGTCTTACACCTGTGCGTGCCAGAACGGTTATGCCATTGACGACGATGGTGTCTGCCAAGGTAACTTCATCAATGTTGCTGCTGACAATCATTTTTAAAATTATTGTTTTTTTGCTCTGTTAAAGTACTGCTTAATTTTAATGTATTAGCAGCGGTGACACATTTTTCCCCCAACTTGAACATGATGATGGTGACAATTATAATGATGTTGATGACAATTTTACAGATGTGGATGAGTGCAGTAATGACGCAGGGTGTGGGCAACACCAAGTGTGCAGCAATGTTCCTGGGTCCTTTCAGTGTTCCTGTGTATCAGGTTACCAGAACAATAACAGCACATGCACAGGTATGACGGGTAATGCACTCACACACACTCACGCGCACACACTAGCACACACACACACACACACACACACACACACACACACACACATACACACACGCACTAGCACACATATTATGCAAAGTAGATATATTTATGCAAAACAACAAATGTTGATGTCTTACTGTTCATTTATAGAAAAGGAGAGCTTAATTAATACCTTCCAACTTAAAGACAACAGTCTTACATCTCTTTTGTATAAACTTTGTTTGTTTGTCTGTTTAGGGTTTCTGCTTCAGACGTTAGTAAGTTAAAAGACGTTGTCAAATTGTATGTAGATATCGACGAGTGTGCGCTGAATACAGACAACTGTCAACAGAAGTGTGTCAATGTGGGAGGAACTTACAACTGTGAGTGTAACTATGGTTACAGACTCAACACCGATCGCACAACCTGCTCACAAGGTGAATAAAGTTTTAAATGTAAGTCTATTACTTTGTTTTCTGTTTTGGTCAGCATGTCTGTTGCCCCATCCAATTCCATCATTATTTGGTCTGTTTATACCTTTCTCTCACATTCTAACAATCTCTGTCGTTTTTTATTTGTTTGTAACTTTTTTGTTTTGGCTGTAATTTTGACATTTGATTTTTTTAAGTCTACGCCACATTTTCTATGAAACTAGCAGTCACAACGCAAGTAAAACTGTGTTTCGTTTTTGCCATTATTTATTCAACTTATGTCTTGAGAGAAGTCTCTGTGTCGATTAAACAGAATGCTGTTCTCAGTCTAGATGGATAAATATTGATTTCACGTGCATTATATTTTCTGCAGTGTCTGACCCCTGTGCTGAGGAAGAGAACCTGTCGTGTGACCATGGCTGTACACTGGACGACACTGACATTGCTGTGTGTTTCTGCAGGAGTGGCTACACACTAAACAGTGACAAACAGACCTGTAAAGGTGAGTATTTGACTTTGTTTGTCCTGAGTGGACTACATGTGGTTGCAGATGTGACAAGGGGACGTCTTATAATGCGCAAAGAAATGGCAACATAAGATAAGTTGATACGATGATACTGTAAGTTTTAGAGTGTGTATTGCCGAAAACAACGTGGATATAATGAATGTATTCCAAAATATTCTCGGAGACGTAGTTGAGGAATTGTACACGTGTTACTGGTTATATATTTTCAGTAGACTGAACCAAAATGGTGCATGCAATATTCATTTCTTCCTAACACTTTTCATTTCAAAGTCTTCAAAGAAACATCGGCGTTCGAATTGAAGTAGGGTATGTGCACAATGTTGATAACATAAACATTTCATAATCTGTATGTAAATGTTGCAGACGTGAACGAGTGTCAAGATAACAGCAAGAAGTGTTCACACACGTGTAGAAACACAGCCGGAGGTTTCACATGCTCCTGTCCCACCGGAATGGTTCTTGACAATGATGGAAAAACCTGTGTTTGTGAGTACAATGATTAGAACACCTGCGTTTGTGAGTACAATGATTAGAACACCTGCGTTTGTGAGTACAATGATTAGAACACCTGCGTTTGTGAGTACAATGATTAGAACACCTGCGTTTGTGAGTACAATGATTAGAACACCTGCGTTTGTGAGTACAATGATTAGAACACCTGCGTTTGTGAGTACAATGATTAGAACACCTGCGTTTGTGAGTACAAGGATTGGAAAAACCTGTGTCCGAGACTACAATCCTGGAACTGCCTGTCTTTGGGATTATATATTGTAGAAATGACACCTGAGTTAAGCAGAAACCGCTTGTATCATCACATGAATGTTTGTTGACAATGCAGGGACATTAACAACGAGCACACACACTCACACATCCACAGTTTGTCATTGTGATCAAAAGAAAGAGATAGAACAGGAACAGGACACAGAGAACAGTGACCAATTATGTCCTCAAAGTATGACCAGGCTATAGACACACATCATACATATGTGACCCTCCACCACGAAATGAGTCGCATGTCACCTCCCACGGTTCTGCGCTAGGCTTAATATAAGTCTGGGGAGTGTCTAGTAACAGTGTGAGGGTCACCTTAGTCACAGGCTTATAACTCAAACAGTTTTTGCTCTTTTCTAAAACGGTTTTCACCATTGGATAGAGCATAAGAAACTCTTTAGTAAAATGTAAAAATATGAACATTATGCAAAGGTGACATGCGACTCATTCCGTGGTGGAGGGTCACATATAAACGACTTAGTGGTGGTAGTCCCGGCAAGCCGATTTTGAAACTGTGACCACTGAATGACTCTCGCACAAGTTCTCAACATCGCGTTATTCCCAGGCACATTCAGTCGACAGATGAATGTTCACAGCGGAATGTCAAAGTTGTCAGAACGTAGTGTTATGATGTGTTTGGTGCATCCATGGTAACAAAATAAATCTAGACACCCTAGAAAAATACTTTGGCATCTCCTGTGACATTTCTCTTTTTTTTTGCCACAGCATGCCCTGTCGGAACCTACGGAAGTGACTGTAGCATGAACTGTTCCTGCAGCGCTGGAGCCAGTCGCTGTGACCCTGTCACGGGTTGCCAGTGCAAGACTGGATGGACAGGGAACAAGTGTCAGAATGACGTCAATGAGTGTGATGTAAGCAGCACGCGTCGGCAGTGTGTGGCCAAAGGGGCAAAATGTATCAACCTGCAGGGAGGGTACAGGTGTAAGTGTGCTGATGGCTACAAGGCGGATGACAACGGTGTTTGCCAAGGTAAAATTTAGATTTAATTGCGTGTTATTAAGTCAAGACTTTTTTCCTTCTAACTAGCATTGAATCGAATAATGCTCTAAAGTGGAATATAAACTCGGAGGCAAAAGAAACGCAAATAAAGGATGCGTTAATTAAACCTTTATGGACTTGAAGCAAAAAGAAAAGCATGATACTACCCTGTTCTGCACGTGTTGTTTTAGCGGTCTTATCTTGTATATATATATACATACGATGAGAGGACACCATTGGGACCAGCCAAAAGTGTCCTTTCATTGCAACGGGTATTTTGATAGGGGTAATCGGGAAAGGGACACCGGAAGGTGCCCTTTTAATTGAGGTGTCCTCTCATCGGAGGAGCCACACATCTTAGGTACCACTGTAGTTGTATTTTCATCAATCTTACCTTCAACAGTTTCACAAAACTTCTCATAATTTAAGGACTATGAAATCTTGATTATTGATAATATAATTTTTTACTTTTGCATTAGCTTTTCTTGTCTTATACCATCTATCATATTGAGGAGAAAGCCAACAGTACAACATCCATATATCCACCACTGTCCAAAAGCACATTAGGCTTGAAAAAATGCAAGCAGTTGCTGCTCTACTTCTTTTTTTTTAGACATCGACGAATGCGCGACATCACCATGCAGTCAGATTTGTGAGAACAGTGCTGGGAGTTACCGGTGTCTGTGCAATACAGGCTACACTCTGAATACCACAACTGGGGACTGCGCAGGTACAATAACCTTAATTGGAATCACTTATTGCCATCAGCATCTACAACATCATTAAAATCATTCGTTTTGTTGTTTGCCTTGGAGTTGTAATCAAAAATGAAATGTTGAACTGTGTAAACATGGCCCTATAATCCTTCCGTAATAGGTGTTTTGCGTAATATTTATGTTATGTGTTTATGTTATATGTGTATATCTGTGTGTGTTTGTGTGTGTGTTAGTTTGTGTGTGTGTGTGTGTGTGTGTGTGTGTGTGTGTGTGTGTGTGTGTGTGTGTGTGTGTGTGTGTGTGTTAAAGACAAAAAGGCAACACATTTGTAAAATGCAAAACTATAATTATGCATGGTTTTTCTTACGATTTTGTTTTTCTCCGTAAAACATCCAGCTGAAAGTTTTACCCAGAACAGCGGAGTTAATTCAGACATGTGTGAATCTGAAACCATTCACGACTGCTCTGGCACACCAAACACACGCTGTCAAAAATCCAGAGGGGGCTACACCTGTGTCTGCAGAAATGGCTACACTGAGGATAGATTTGGAGCTTGCGTTGGTAAGTTCTATTTCAACCTTTAACCTATATTGATATAAGTTATTGTATCGATTGACCATTGCATTTGACGTCAAATTCAGACTAACACTATTACTATAAGGCAGCTTGCAGAGAGTAGTAAAAATTAAAATAAATCAAACTCAAATGGATGATATGTAGGGTTTTTTACGGCATTTTACGCAGATCATGTTCGTAGTTTCACAGAACAATGATTTCTAAATCTGTGCAAAAATTGTTTGTATATTATTTTTTGTCGAGAATACAAAAAATGTACAATAGGAATTTACATTTAACAGAATGTTTGATCATAAAGAATTGAAGAAGGAATATTTTCGTTTATACTATTAAAAAACACACTTTTGGTTTGAACCGTTTCACTTGAGAGATTTGTTTTGTTGTAGACTATGAACAACAGTTAAATAGTTAAGCAGATTTTAAGCAGTCTCTTAGTTTTGTGTACTGTTTTTGTCTCTCTGTGTCTCTCAGTTTCTGCCTGTCTCTCTCACTCTCTCTCTCTGTCTGTCTGACTGTATCTCTCTCTCTCTCTCTCTCTCTCTCTCTCTCTCTCTCTCTCTCTCTCTCTCTCTCTCTCTCTCTCTCTCTCTCTCTCATGCTCTCTATTTCTCCTGCTCTCTCTTTCTCCTGCTTTCCCTTTTTCCATTCTATCTGATTTCAGTGTTATATGTTTTGCATTATACTTTGAACAAAATCAAAGGGCGAAGTTAATGTGCACTATGTATATTGCAATCATGTCCTGCAATTTGACTCTTATGCAGCGGTCGCAAGACTCGGCTTCAGCATCAAGGTGAATGTAAACATTCCCCGAGCTGATCTCACTGAAGAACCATCACGCTCCACAATTAAGACAGAAGGTCAAGCATTGGTGAGAAAAACGTGCATGTATTTCCACCTATCCGTTCAACGATCATGCATGTCTAGATTTATATTGGATTGGATTGGATTGGATAAGATTTACAGTCCAGTGAGGTTACCCTCATTGAAATTCGGGCTGCTTTCTCCCCGGGGAAAGCGAGCTGCCATACATACGGCGCTACCCATCACAGTTTTAAATTTGAATGTTACCGTTTAACCTGTATGTGTGTGATAATGCTGTTATGTCTTCATCCTGAGGTGATAAAGGAGATTGTTTTGAAAAAAGATACCAATCGTTATTGACGTGATCCTTAGCCCCCCCCCCCCCCCCTCCACCCATTTTTATTCGATCTCGCCTCTTTTCCTCCGACATTTTCTTTTCAACACCGTCATTATCAACCAGGGCTCCCATAGCGTGCGTCCTAAACGCACCAGAAGCCGAAAACACGTACTAGAAATGTATCGAGGGGGTCCCGGGACGCACTAAGTTTTAAAAGAGCGGGTCCCGGGACGCACTAGATTTCCTTAACCCTAACCCTGTTCCGTTCATCAAGGTGTTGTTGGATTGTCGTGTCAACCTAGAATATTTAAATAAAAAATACACTTTACAGTACACTATGCGTGACCACAATGTTTTATAAGTACACAGAGACTTTTCGGCTTTTGGACCCTTGGGACCCTCTATAATTGGGGGTCCCGGGACGCACTAGGAGGGGCGTCTGTTGGGAGCCCTGATCAACCCTCCCCTTCTGTTCCTCCTTTCCGCCTCCACATCCCTGCTCTATTCGGACTGTTTTAAAATCTTTAAAAAAAACTAATGCTTTTTACATTTAGTCAAGTTTTGACTAAATGTTTTAACGAAGAGGGGGGAATCGAGACGAGGGTCGTGGTGTTTGTGTGTGTGTGTGTGTGTGTGTCTCTGTGTGTGTGTGTGTGTGTGTGTGTGTGTGTGTGTGTGTGTGTGTGTAGAGCGATTCAGAGAAAACTACTGGACTGATCTTCATAAAACTTGACATGAGAGATCCTGAGTATGGTATCTCCAGACTTTTTATATTTAGTCAAGTTTTGACTAAATATTTTAACATCGAGGGGGAATCGAAACGAGGGTCGTGGTGTATGTGCGTGCGTGCGTGTGTGTGTGTGTGTGTGTGCGTGCGTGTGTGTGTGTGTGTGTGTGTGTGTGTAGAGCGATTCAGACTAAACTACTGGACCGATCTTTATGAAATTTGACATGAGAGTTCCTGGGTATGAAATCCCCGAACGTTTTTTTCATTTTTTTGATAAATGTCTTTGATGACGTCATATCCGGCTTTTCGTGAAAGTTGAGGCGGCACTGTCACGCCCTCATTTTTCAACCAAATTGGTTCAAATTTTGGTCAAGTAATCTTCGACGAAGCCCGGGGTTCGGTATTGCATTTCAGCTTGGTGGCTTAAAAATTAATTAATGACTTTGGTCATTAAAAATCGGAAAATTGTAAAAAAAAAAATAAAAATTTATAAAACGATCCAAATTTACGTTTATCTTATTCTCCATCATTTGCTGATTCCAAAAACATATAAATATGTTATATTCGGATTAAAAACAAGCTCTGAAAATTAAATATATAAAAATTATTATCAAAATTAAATTGTCAAAATCAATTAAAAAACACTTTCATCTTATTCCTTGTTGGTCCCTGATTCCAAAAACATATAGATATGATATGTTTGGATTAAAAACACGCTCAGAAAGTTAAAACAAAGAGAGGTACAGAAAAGCGTGCTATCCTTCTTAGCGCAACTACTACCCCGCTCTTCTTGTCAATTTCACCGCCTTTGCCATGAGCGGTGGACTGACGATGCTACGAGTATAGTACGGTCTTGCTGAAAAATGGCAGCTACTTGACTAAATATTGTATTTTCGCCTTACGCGACTTGTTTTTTATTTGTTTTGATAAATGTCTTTGATGACGTCATATCCGGCTTTTCGTGAAAGTTGAGGCGGCACTGTCACGCTCTTATTTTTCAACCAAATTGGTTGAAATTTTGGTCAAGTAATCTTCGACAAAGCCCAGACTTTGGTATTGCATTTCAGCTTGGAGGCTTAACATTTAATTAATGAGTTTGCTCATTAAAGTTGTCATTAAAATCACATTTTCGCAAACAGATTTAAAATTGATTGCATTGTATTCTGCATCACATTCTGAATCTAAAAATATATGCATATGTCATGTTTACTCTTAAAATGTGATCACAATTAACGAAAATAGATGAATTAGTCTTACGATTAAAATTTAAGAAATCGATCCAAAAATTATTTCATCTTATTCTTTATCATTTCCTGATTCCAAAAACATAGATATGATAGGTTGTATTCAAAACAAACTCAGAAAGTTAACAAGAATACAGAAAAGCGCGCTTTCCTGCTTAGCACAATACGCTACCGCACTAATCTGGCGTGTCAATATCACTACGTTTTGCACGTGGGAGGTGAACGATTTCCTTCACGCGGGGATTGACGAAGCTGTACTGTCTTGATGAAAAAATACAGTGCCTTCAGTTTCATTCCGTGAGTTCGACAGCTTGACTAAATGTAGTAATTTCGCCTTACGCGACTTGTTTAAATTTAATTTAATATTACTCTTTTTTTCAGCTACAAAAGACACTAAAGGCATACGTACCTAGCCTGCTTGCCGTCAGTATTCACAATATGAGGTACGGTGTTTGTAATGTTAAAGGCACAGTAAGCCTCCCGTAAACCATCACAGATACGGTCAGGCTTTTACACACAGTACAAACACTCTTTCATTTAAACACTCACCGATTGAGAACATCCTAGGTGCCCTCCGTAAAGAGCGAACAATTTTCAAAGAATTTATTTTTGCGTGGTTTATCTTACCCCTGAGCCATCGTGAACCCGTGTGATCCAGTTTCCCTTTATCACAATGTAGTCGTCAGTTAGTTATTTGAATGCGACTATTTACAATAGCACGTTTTTATGCACGAAACAAACGGCTGTGGTTCACAAGAACTCTAGCGATGGCTTTTGACTGTTGAGAGGAACGGCGATATGCACTGATAAACCGGCGTCGTCTGCTACGACCCTTGCGTGACCCTGCTTCCGGGCTTTTCTTTTTTCAAACTTTCACAACTTCGAATTGTACTGATCTTGTCTTGATGAAAAAAGAATTCTTTTATGATTAAAGAATGTTTGTGTAACAAGCTGTCAATTTATTATTTAGATTTTAAAAGTTAGGTCCAGCGCAAAAACGCACCACGGTCCAAAAACATTTTGATAATCATCGATTCACGGCTATCGCCAGTTTACATCGATATAATGAGACCCGAAGGGAAGTAACTCATGTTTGACCTGAGTTCAGGATGGGTCCAAAAAGTGTTCGAGCCAATCTGCAAAATTAATTCTTTAAAAATTGCTCGCTCTTTACGTAGGGCACCTAGGATGTTCCCGTTTGGTGAGCGTTCAAATGGAAGGGTGTTTGTACTGTGTGTAAAAGCCTGACAGTATATGTGATGGTTTAGGGGAGGCTTACTGTCCGTGAATTCCGGTATTCATAACAGCCGTCCAGCACCAAAACGAGGCGCCATTGCTGTTGAGGCCAAGTCCACGAAAATAAATTCTTTGAAAATTTCTCACGCTCGACAGAAAGCAGCCAGGATGTTCCCGTTCGGTGAGCGTTCAAATGGAAGTATGCTTGTACTATATGTAGACGCTCGGGGAGCTCTGTGATGGTTTACGGGAGGCTTACTGTGCCTTTAATATTTTGGTGTTCATTGGGTATTTCAGAAAGATTTGATAACACAAAATAATCAAGTTTAGCGTACAGCTTTCTGCATCGCTGTATATGACACTGATCGCCTTCAAAATTAGATCATGTGACCAAGTGTTATGACACACATCTTTGTGACATCTTGTAAAGCTTAGTACAGCAAAGTGCAATGCATACATACCTCTTTTTTTTAGACAAGATGCAGTTTTTTAGGGCTTGACTTAATTGGTAATATATATTTTTTTTTTACAGAACACCATATTAGTATGCATATTTTGTGTTTAGCTTTACACAATAACTCTAAATCAAATATTTTTCTTTACTCAATGTTCTTTTACAGAGTATAAGCTCATCTTACTTGGACAAAAAACACTCTTTCTAATAAAAGGGTTTTTTTCTTCTCAAGTTTGATTCGTACCTCAGTCAATAACTCCGTAAAGAGATTCCATTCTCTACAATATCCTGCAGCAATTTTCAATCTCAGAAAATATTATTGTTTTGCAGGCCGGGCAGTGTGATTGCAGACGTGGATGTAGACGTGCCCAGTAAGAGTGCCCAGATCTCTGCCTCCTCCCTGGCCGTGGCACTGGTCAACATCACTGGTCAGAATACTGTCTTGGCTGGACACATTGGAACCGTCGGGATTACGGTTGATGGCATGAACAGTGAGTTTCAGTGGTTTTGTCTGCAATAACTTCTGTGTTTCTAAACTGTAACTACAAGGGCCTGTTCTTTTGGGCTGTTGCTAATTGAAAATTATATGTCTTGTTTTCATTGATTTCTGTGTTGATGGATGTACCTATCAATTAATAATATTGATAAATTAATCGCTGTTTGTTTTGACTTTTGCTTTACCCTACAGAGCAATCAATAGAGACTTGGTAATGATCAGTGGAATGAGAAATAATGTCAGAAGGACTTAAGGAAGACTTTTGATAAACAGTTTGTCTTATAAACAGAAATATGGAAGAATTATTCTCCTGCACAAAGGATTTGAACTATTGGCGCCGGCGACCACTTACTCTGCCAAATGCCGATTATTAGGTTTTAGCAAAATCCCTCCCTCAGCTCAGATGGAGTACGGTTATAAATCAAATAAATATTGAAGAATAAGTCAGTTACTTAAAGGAAGGAATATGTTGACTGTGATTCGTGAAACTGATGAGACAATAGACTATTCTAATAGAGCCAATATTTGGGGATTTTTATGGGCCGTGTATTACCATTAAGCCTTTGATTCAATGTACAAAGAGAATAATTGGAACATTTTCTGCGTTGGAATTTGACAAAAATGGCCAACGCTTTTGATGACGGATACCCTCAGTAATAATAAGCAGGGTGGGTGGAATTCAGAACCGTTTCCTCTGAATTGTGCAATTAGACAAGGTAGCCCCTGGGCTTCCCTATGGCAGTGGAATTGTTGGCCACTCAAATTTAGATGAAGGAATGTGTTTGGTAAAAAAAACTACCCTTACATGCCATTATGATTGCTTGTCATAGACAAAGTAGGTAGCAGAACAGAATATAGAGAGTACTACATGGCTTGCTGTGTTGTACCAGATGTACACGAGTTGCTGTTTTAAATATTGAACTGCGAGCGAAAGCAAGCTTTTCAATATTTCAAAAAAAGCAACGATCATAAATCTGGTGCAACACAGCAAGCCATGTAGTAGTCTGTTTATCCTACATCCTGTACTTACCTGTATTTTACTCGAAACGTCCCGCAGTCGAGGTGTCCAAAAAGAACACGCTTCTTTTGGAAACTCGATCTCTTCCAAAGCCTCGTGCTATATTTCACGTCAAAGCAAAGAAAAGTCACTTTAGGAAGTGTAGCGTGACGTGTAAGTTCTAAAACGCTTACAGGGGAAACAGCAGGCGAAAAAGTGTTTCAATAATGACGTTTGTGTCGGTAACTTTGGCATCACGAGCAGTGGAAAAGCAGGTCCCTGCCAGACTAGTTTGACACGACCTCATTTACATGAAATACACACGTGTGGTTTGAAAAATATTGTTATCTAATGAGTGGTCTCTCTCTGGTAAGTAGGATAATCATATGTTTAAAGTAGAAGAGATTACATTAAAGTTTTCACAATTCTCAGGTCTGACCCTGAATATATATGAAACCATAGTTATGAAAATCGATAACTGCCATGGACGGAAGAATTTACCCCTTTTGGGTGAATAAACGAAATGATAAGTTTGGGAATTTTTATTTTGTAAAAAAAAGAAATGCGCTGTCGTTAACTGGCGGACAGCTGTAATTGCTGCACAATTGTTATTTTAATTCAGTGTTGCTCTTTGCAACCCCCCTACCTCCGCTATGCATGAGGTATAAAAAATAAACATAGACAGAAATGCAGTTTACGTACTGTTAAATGGACAGTGCTATCCCTATTTCAGTTATTTCCAATACGACCTACTGCGATGTATTCAGTCGCTACGTGACTTGTGAAGAAAATCAAGTCTGCAAAGTGGACAACGGGAAACCTCAGTGCCGGTGGGTGATTATCATTTATTAATGTTAGGAACTTGTATTTTTACTACATACTAATTGTAGATTGTATTATGGCATTCTCCTATGTAAGTTAGGTTCTCATTATCGCAAAAAAAAATATAGTGCTTGTATTTACTTAAGTATCCAAATGCAAGAAGAAAGTGAACAAAGACACGTAAATCACGGCTGTTCCTAGCTTGTGTTTTAGTGTGAGTTAAAAATAGCCAAGCACAAAGAATAGTTTGGCTACCTACAGCTGCAGCCAGCACACTGTTAAGCTCGCTTTCCTGTTAAACCCAACTGTTTCCGCGCTATACTGGGAGAGTGGCCTTCTCAGTGCATAGCACTGAGAGAGCTACTAGCTGATGTGTTGTTATCTCTGTTATGGGGAAAGGATGGGTGCTAAAAACGCCTGCAGCTAAATTAGCAGAAATGAAGTCCTGTGAACTGTCGTGAAAAACATGTTTGCATAGAAAATCTAGCAAAAAGCACCTAAATGAATATGCGGTCAGGCGCAAACACACACACAACACACACACACACCACTTAGGGTACACACACACGTACTACAAACGCGTTTAACCTTAAAAGGGATACTACCGCTCTGACCATTTGGGGGAGGGGGGGTTCTGACGAATCTGGAAAATCTACTGTACCTTAATGCAGACACTCACGGCACGATTTGCTCGAAAATGCTCCCCAAGTATGGTCATTAACATTATTAAAGTGAGTGATTGAACTTTAGCGACGTTGGAAAAGAAATGGTACACAGTTGTTGGCAAGATGGCAAGCGCCTTCTATGACGCGGCCTCCTAGTAGCCACATCACTTACACAAACAAGGATTGTAACTCAGTTGATGTAACTCAACTTTACCCTAATGCAACGAGTGCTCTAACTTTGCCTAGTTTATGAAATGTAATTAAGCATTTAAAACACTTGCTCCTGTGAAGTGAAGACAGACCTCCTGCGTGCTAGTATCATTTATGACGCAGAATCTCATTCTTTAACTTTGGAAGTGATCTGATAGCCTTTTTTCTTATAGGTATTATATCCCTTGAAGATGTTATCCACTAAATACAGATATAAACAAGGACAAGTAAGAACAGAAACATTGAGATTGACGTTATCATTCTGAGTCAGTTACATGTAACAATGATATTGCGTTTTTTTTAATGTTTGTATCTTTTCTCTTTCAGACAAGAAGAGGATGAATCTAGCTCAGGAAGTGGACAAGGTAGGCTGAACATATGCATTTGCTATTCGAAAGTATGTAAGGTGACGAAAAGTTCTATAAAAACAAAGGAGGAGGTATATGGGTGATTAGGTTAAATCCGTAATCGGCTACATGTTCGAAGCGCTTTGTGTTATTTCAGTCTTGATAAAAAGAAAAGCACACATCTGTCATCTAGTTAAAAGCATTATGTAGGAAGGAGGCAATGTACAGTTACATTGCATTTGTTCCCAACATTTTGTTTTAGTGCTTGTGTCGGGATTTATGGTAGAATTTTGAATGGTAAAACAAACGTGTGTTGTCTTTTCGCATTTTTAACAAGTGTTAATGTATGCTGAGTAATTCACTGATTTTTCTGATTTGTTCCCGTGATCTGTAGCTGCCTGTTGGAATTCACCTGTTAACCGCCACTGCCTGCATCTCTGCTGCAGTTTGTTGCCAACCTAACAAGCTCCGACGGATGGTACGACAACTTTTATCAGGTTTGGAACTGATAGACAGGAAACAGACAAAATCGGTAGAAATAGCAAGGATAAGGTTTAAAGCGTAAGACATTAGGCAGGTCCAGAAAATGCTCTTTACAGAAACTGTGCGTGTAGCCCCAACACAGGAAATGTTAAAGTCACAGGTTTGCCATTTCTACAGTTGAGCTTGCCAACACGAAGTCTAAAGCGGGACTGTGCTGAAGAAGTATGTGTTTATATCTGATTTTCTACGTTTGTACGATTTAAGCTTATTAAGGGTCCTTATTTGGCCTATATGGTCCGCTGGACCCAAAAAGCAACAACTAACTAACTAACTAACTAAGCTTATTAAGCTATCATGAACAGGCTTAGGGTAAGCATACCGGAATTGCATGTGCTGCCTACTAATTTTGTAAGAAAACAAAAAACAGGTCGCCTACAGCAAAATAATACATTTAGTCAGTCTGTCGTACTCACAATATGAAACTTGAACGCACGGCTCATGTTTCACCAAGACAATATGTTGGCCGAAATTACGCTGTCAAGTAAGCGCTGACACATTGTCTCGGTAATACAAACCCAAAGAACATAATTTGCATTTGATTGATTTTTGAACTTTGCAAAACTTGTTCCCAAATGTTTCTTTTCTGTTGCTCTGTCAGCAGCATCGTGGACCTGGATTGACGACCAATGTCCGTACCGTGGAAGGATTAACGCAAACTTTTGTCTTGCTTTCTTTACTTTACCTGTGCTTCGATGTATGCCTTTATTGTCTAGTCTTCCTTACAGATTTCTCCAACGTTGTTAAATTACATGTGCCCCTGTATTTTGCATGATCGTAGAACATTATTTTGGAATTTGTATAAATGTGTTTCTTTTTGGATATATTATTTTAGGTCATATATTATTGAATACAGTAAAACCTCCCACTAACGACCTTGAAAATGTCCAGAAAAATCGGTCGTAAAAAGGAGGGGTCTTTATTGGGAGTTTGGGAGGTATGATTTTTTTTCACAGTGGTGGCAACTGTTGGGCAGTTTAGTCTTGAAAATTGTGTCCGGTTTTTTTGTTCCCATTTGATGTGCATATGGATAAGCATAATGTACACGTGTGCATACACCGGCGCACAGACGGGCAGACATAACACACACACACACACACACACACACACGCGCGCGCGCGCGCGCGGTGTCATAGGTAAAACTCGGTGATTGACCCCGGGTAAGGTCAGTGTCTGTAACCTGGGACAAGAAGAGTTTCCTCTCAAACATCAAAGGCAACGTCCCATAGGTAAAACTTGCTCATTGGCAAGTATGGGTCATTGAACTGAGGTATCAGTTGGTGAGCACACACTCACAGAATACGCACACAGCAATTCATTATTGAGTTGTCATTCTAACTGCCCCTACCCAACCCCCTCCCCCCCTTCCCCTACTTCGAGGGCAGTCCTTTAATTGTGACAGCAATAGATGAGAAGATGACAGCCGTCGGCCACTGGACTTGCACGTACTATTGACTACAGACTACCACCCCTGACTCTTGATGCGTGACTAATGGCGTGCGTGTTCCGCGTGTGCTGCTTTGACACTCACTGGTTAAAAGGTCAAAGTCGTTATTGACCCTGAGTTGGTAGGTCCGTCGTCGGGAAAAGGAGGGCGTCGTTCTTGGGAGGTTAGTTACAGTGTGAAAAGCATCCGTGCCGAGAAATTCGGTCGGCAAAAGGAGGGGGTCGTTCTTGGGAGAAGTCGTTACCGGAGGCTTCACTGTATTAGGTTGATGTAATTCTATGCGTTTAATTTTAATATTTTAATATTTTGTTTCTAAATAGATACCTTAATAAACTGATTATTACTAAACAAATTAGGTGGAGGTAATTTGACGGTTTAAATAATAATATTATTCAACATGAATTGTATTGTGTATTGTTATCATGGACGTACAATTACGTAAGTCAGTACATAGTTGGTTACCAATCAAATCTATCTACGTTATAATTCAAATTGGAATACTTGGAGACCTTCTGTGTTTATTCGATTCGGGACAATATGACAAGAGGGAGTCAGTGTTACGGAATGATAAGGCACACGCGAAGGTAAAACTTATAACTTGAAAGTGTCAATTTTTGACGATGAAAACAAATATTTCAATTAAAGGACATGTTCTGGAATTATGTTGTCCGAACATGTTACTAGTTACTGATAAACTGATCATGTTTTTCCTTTCTAGTTTACGATGTTTTAGTGTGTGTCTGTGTTCTGTTTCGTAAGTAGTAACTATTCTTATGGTTGTGGATGAAAACGTTGGTTTTTGGTCAACCGTAAATAAGTTTGCTTTTTTTCAATACGTTTGCTTTGTAACTTGTAACATGAATTTTGAATGATGTAGTGTAGCATTTTAAAAATTAAATCAACTTTTATCTGTTTAGTCTATGCCTTGCTTCTGTCACTTTCAAATGATTGTGGGCCGGGATACGTATTTACCTTCTTTGAGCTTTAGACAAATAAAACAGCACATTATTGCAAACTTCGTAATTCGTTTCTGTATGAGAGTCTGCTGTCTGCTGTTGTGCCTCCATCATAGATTTGGGCTGAGAGACAGTGGGGGGCAGAGAGAGAAAGAGAGAGAGAGAGAGAGAGAGAGAGAGAGAGAGAGAGAGAGAGAGAGAGAGAGAGAGAGAGAGAGAGAGAGAGGGACTAAACGCAAAGACACACACACACACAGACACACCAGCAACCACGCTGTTTGTGTTCTGACTTACACTCCTTGCATACCGAAACCGTGGAGCCCAAGAACAGTGAACACAACTCTGTAAATGCTATCACAAACATAAATAACAGTAATAATGATCTCACGTCACACGTCGTATGATAATACAAACAGCAATGTCATTCAAATTATGTAGGCGTATTAAATGAAACAGATTCTGTTGATGTCGAGCTTGCCCGAACATACACACGAAACATAAATGTAATTTTAAGACCTTCCCCTCCGACCCCCTGAGAAAGAAAATTCTGGATGATAATAAACGGCAAAATCATATCAGAAAATGTGAAAACTTGTTCTCTAACACCAGCAATGCATGAGTGTTTAAACGTGACCAATTATTACTAACAATAGATACATTGTTCATGCATAGGCTTAATTTTGCATGAACCCGTTCAACCATTGCAAACTAGAAAGACGTTTACTTTTCCTATTGTTTTAAAGCACTAAAACATTACATCAATCAGAAGCACTGTCAAGCTCATGTGCAAGAATGGCCAAGCGGTTATATACTTCAAAGGAATACCAAGGAAGTACCTACCTTGGTTAAAGGCTGGAACTAAACAAATCATACTTAATACTGATTACACTGTATTGTTCAGCTCTCTCTATCTATCTCTTTCTTTCTCTCTCTCTCTTTATCTCTGTAACTATCTTCCTCTGTATCTCTCTTCCTCTCTCCGTATCTCTATCTCTCCGTATCTCTCTTTCTCTCTCTCTCTCTCTCTCTCTCTCTCTCTCTCCCACGTGCGAGAGTGTCAACTCAGAGGTTTGTTGTGCTGTGACGTCACAGACAGCAGACGACGAAACCACTGTAGCTGAACTGGCAGCAACGGACCGAGAGTTTGCACCAGAGGACGTTTACGACCTAGCCTCCAACTGCTCAAAGAACGCTCAACTGAAATCAAAACTGTTAAACAAAAAGAGAAATCGCGCCCTCTTAAAAGTAGTGTGTGCGAGAAAAGGTGGAAAGAAGACGCTGATTGCAAGGGGAGACGACTACGTCCTGACATATGACTGCGAAACAGCACAGACATCGTCATACCGACAAGAGGAGGAAACGCCCCCGTGTGTCCGGCGCCTGGCCCAAGTCGACCGCAACGCCCTTCAAGAAGAAATCGACCACATAACTGCTGACCTTCATGTTGTGTCGACACTGGTACAGTGCTACCTCCGTACCATGCCAGACTGACTCTTCTAACTAAACTGCAGGCAGTGTTGCAAAATGCCATAACAAAAACCGTGAACTGTCATTTCCTGACTTAGCATCTGAGTCAGACGCGTCAAGAACGATGCATTATTCTGTTTTCTTCTCAAGAAAATCGCGGAGTTCGACTACCCCCTACCCCCTCCCTCCCCCTTTGAAATAAACCGTGTGTGTTTATCCCAGCGAAGCTGGAGGTATCCCGTGAACGCTATACTGTAATCGATTTGAGAAATGTGCATACCGAATAATACATGATAAAGAAGGATTCTTTGTGCCCGAAAATGGGCCACAGTTGGAGATGGAAGTTCACCAAAAATTGGGACCATACTAACAAAAATACGGTGGGTAAAATTGGCGCCCCCATTTTTTGAGCAAACGCCACCCAAGGCCGCTTTGGACGGGTAGAAATTCCGTAGTTTCCAAGTCTATGGATAAAGCTCGCGTAAGAAGAATACGTCACGGTCGAAAGTCTTTGACGTCAATTAATGCATCATGACGTCATGCCTCCCTGTAGTCTTTCTCTCTCGCGCAGTGTGTGTGTTTGTGTTCATTTTGTGCACATGTGTTAGTGTTACTGTTTGTGTGTGTGTGTGTGTGTGTGTGTGTGTGCGCGCGCACGCGTGCATGAGTCTGTACTCGTGTACGTGTGTGTGTGTGTGTGTGTGGTGTGTGTGTATTTGTGTGTATGTGTGTGTGTGTGCGCACGCGTGCATGAGTCTGTACTCGTGTGTGTGTGTGTGAGTGTGTGTGTGTGTGTGTATTTGTGTGTGTGTGTGCGCACGCGTGCATGAGTCTGTACTCGTGTGTGTGCGCACGCGTGTATGTGTCTGTACTCGTGTGTGTGTGGGGTGTGTGTGTGTGTGTGTTTGTATTTGTGTGTGTGTGTGTGCGCGCGCACGCGTGCATGAGTCTGTACTCGTGTGTGTGTGTGTGAGAGTGTGTGTGTGGTGTGTGTGTGTGTGTGTGCATAAGTGTATGTGTGTGCGTGTATGTGTGTTTGTTTGTAAAGGTGTGTATGTCCGTCTGTCCATATGTGCGTATGGGTGTGTGTTTTGTGTCTATGAAGTTTTTGTGAGAGAGTGAGTGAGTGCGTGTGAGTGAGTGTGTGTATGTGTGCGTGTGTGACTTGGGGTGTGTGTGTGTGTAAGAAAGACTGAGAGAGAGGGAGAAAGAGTGTGTGTCACTGTGTGTGTGTGAATGTGTGTGTGCATGAGTTTGTGTGTATGTTTGTGTGTGTATGAGTGTGTATATGTGTTTGTTTGTAAAGGTGTGTGTGTCCGTCTGTCTATGTGCGTATTTGTTTGTTTGCTTAACGCCCAGCCGACCACGAAGGGCCATAATTATCAGGGCGGTGCTGCTTTGAGATATAAAGTGCGCCACACACAAGGCAGAAGTCGCTGCACAGGCTTCATGTCTCACCCAGTCACATTATTCTGACACCGGACCAACCAGTCCTAGCATGCACTAACCCCATAATGCCAGACGCCAGGCGGAGCAGCCACTAGATTGCCAATTTTAAAGTCTCAGGTATGATCCGGCCTGGGTTCTAACCCACGACCTCCCGATCACGGGGCGGACGCCTTACCACTAGCCCAACCGTGTATGTGCGTACGAGTGTGTGTTTTGTGTGTATGAGATTTGTGTGAGTCAATGTGTGAGTGTGTGTGTGTGTGCGTGTGTGTGTGTCTGCGGGTGTGTGCGTGCGTACATGCGTGCGTATGTACATGTGTGTGTGTGTGTGTGTGTGTGTGTGTGTGTCTGTGTCTGTGTGTCTGTTTGTATAGGTGTGTGTCTGTTTGTATAAGAGAGAAAAAGAGAGAGAGAGAGAGAGTGGGTGGGTGGGTGTGTGTTTGTACGTGTGCGTAAGTGTATGTGTGTTTGTCCCAGCGAAGCTGGAGGTATCCCGTGAACGCTATACTGTAATCGATTTGAGAAATGTGCATACCGAATAATACATGATAAAGAAGGATTCTTTGTGCCCGAAAATGGGCCACAGTTGGAGATGGAAGTTCACCAAAAATTGGGACCATACTAACAAAAATACGGTGGGTAAAATTGGCGCCCCCATTTTTTGAGCAAACGCCACCCAAGGCCGCTTTGGACGGGTAGAAATTCCGTAGTTTCCAAGTCTATGGATAAAGCTCGCATAAGAAGAATACGTCACGGTCGAAAGTCTTTGACGTCAATTAATGCATCATGACGTCATGCCTCCCTGTAGTCTTTCTCTCTCGCGCGGTGTGTGTGTTTGTGTTCATTTTGTGCACATGTGTTAGTGTTACTGTTTGTGTGTGTGTGTGTGTGTGTGTGTGTGTGTGTGTGTGTGTATTTGTGTGTGTGTGCGCACGCGTGCATGAGTCTGTACTCGTGTGTGTGTGTGGTGTGTGTGTGTGTGTGTGTATTTGTGTGTGCGCACGCGTGCATGAGTCTGTACTCGTGTGTGTGTGAGTGTGTGTGTGGTGTATGTGTGTGTGTGTATTTGTGTGTGTGTGTGTGTGTGTGTGAGTGTGTGTGTGGTGTGTGTGTGTATGTGTGTATTTGTGTGTGCGCACGCGTGCATGAGTCTGTACTCGTGGGTGTGTGTGTGTGTGTGTGTGTGTGTGTGTATTTGTGTGTGTGTGTGTATTTGTGTGTGTGTGCGCACGCGTGCATGAGTCTGTACTCGTGTGTGTGTGAGTGTGTGTGTGGTGTGTGTGTGTGTGTGTGTGTATTTGTGTGTGCGCACGCGTGCATGAGTCTGTACTCGTGTGTGTGTGAGTGTGTGTGTGGTGTATGTGTGTGTGTGTATTTGTGTGTGTGTGTGTGTGGTGTGTGTGTGTGTGTGTGTGTGTGTGTGTATTTGTGTGTGCGCACGCGTGCATGGGTCTGTACTCGTGTGTGTGTGGTGTGTGTGTGTGTGTGTGTATTTGTGTGTGTGTGTGCGCACGCGTGCATGAGTCTGTACTCGTGTGTGTGTGTGTGTGTGTGTGTGTGTGTGTATTTGTGTGTGTGTGCACGCGTGCATGAGTGTACTCGTGTGTGTGTGAGTGTGTGTGGGGTGTGTGTGTGTGTGTATTTGTGTGTGTGTGTGTGTGTGCGCGCACGCGTGCATGAGTCTGTACTCGTGTGTGTGTGTGAGTGTGTGTGTGGTGTGTGTGTGTGCATACGTGTATGTGTGTGCGTGTATGTGTGTTTGTTTGTAAAGGTGTGTATGTCTATCTGTCCATATGTGCGTATGGGTGTGTGTTTTGTGTGTATGAAGTTTTTGTGAGAGACTGAGTGAGTGCGTGTGAGTGTGTGTATGTGTGCGTGTGTGACTTGGGGTGTGTGTGTGTGTGTGTGTGTGTGAGTGTGTGTGTGTGTGTGTTTGTGTGTGTGTGTGTGTGTGTGTGTGTGTGTGTGTGTTTGAGAGAGAGAGAGAGAGAGAGAGAGAGAGAGAGAGAGAGAGAGAGAGAGAGAGAGAGAGAGAGAGAGAGAGAGAGAGATGTTTGTCTTTCGCTGGGGTATGCAGTGCCTTGGCGTTGCACATCTACTTAATTTAATAAAATGTCTTACGTCTTACGTCTCTCTCTCTCTCTCTCTCTCTCTCTCTCTCTCTCTCTCTCTCTCTCTCTCTCTCCTTTTCTCTCCCTTTCTCTCTCTCTCCGTATCTCACTCTCACTCTTTTTCTCTCCACGCTCCATCCCTGAGCCAGCCAATTGAGCAATGCATACTCTGGAGACTCCAACTAAAGAGAGCGTGACTGACTTTCATAGTTGCTAGATGCGCGAGTCCGGATCGCTCTGACCATCTCCCACTGTGTCATGGCGTCACCAAGGTCTGGTCCTGGATCGCAGGGTACCGTGTCAATATTGTCATAGTTCACTGCAGGTCATTATGGGTGTTTTTTTGCCTGACATGAACAGCATGACACTAATAACGGTACATGAACAACATAACATAACAAGCGGCCAGTGAAACATGCACTCTATTGGCAACTCCATCGTGTGAACTTTGATGTTACTGTGGGTAAAAGTGGGTTAGTCATCCAGTTGTCCGTTGACATCATTTCAGCCCATTCTGTTCTCCATCGGACTAGGCGCTGTCATCTTAACTGATGTTGATCTTCTACAGATCATGATCTGAATAGGTGTCTTTCAACGTCAAGATGGCAGTAAAAAGACAATACCATACCCTCACTTCATAACTCTTGTCACCTGGTCATGTAATTGACATTTGTGTACAGCAATAATGAATCAAATGTTCCCGCAAATGAACGCTTACGTTCCATTATTTTTTTTTTTTTAATTTAAAGTGTCTGACTATTATGAAAACAGCTTCTTGAAAGAAAACTTTTGAAAACATTGCAACTATGCAGACGATTTCAGTTTGAACATGCAAGCATTTTACCCTGCATCAAAAACAAGTATGTTAAATTATTGAAACATTTAATTTATGACAAAACAAAACATAAAATCAAACGTTCCTATACCATTCTGATTTTTTAAATTTTTTTCACACTGCATGTTTCTTGTTTGTTGGTTTGGTTGATACTGTTGTTTTATGTTGTTGTTTTATGTTGTTGTTGTTGTTGTTGTTTTATGTTGTTTTTGTTGTTGTGGTTCTTTAAAAAATAAAAAATTAATCTCTTTTTGTGGAGTTCTTTTTTTTTTTACATGTACACTACTCACAAAAAGTTAAGGATCACTATGAGAAAACAGGTGCTCAATAAAATCAGTTCGCTACTGTTAGTTATTTCTCAGTCAAACCAAATTGTTATGAATTCTTGTTCAGCTGTAAGTGGGCGATGTTGTGTTAGTGGGAAAATTGCACGGGATTCTCTACTACTGAGCTTGGTAGCAAAAGAAAAAGCGGAAACTTGCGAAAAAGGACCTTGTTTTGGACCGTTCAGCCCGAACAGATTGCACAAGCCACATGGAAAAACCATCATGCACGTGCAAGCACTGCTGTTTATGTGTGAGATGCTGTAACTTGCTTGGCTCTTTGAGAAGACATACCACCAGTATTAGGCATTATCTGACAATGCCTCCACGACGAAGATTGAACGAGTTTGAGAGGGGACGAGCTGTTTCATGGTTCCAAGATGGTGTCCCCAAGCGAGAAGTGGCCAGGCGACTTCACGTGTCCATTTCGGTCATTGTCAGACTGATTCATTGTGGACTGGGTGGCCGAGTGGTAACGCACTTGAGCTCGGAATCGAGAGGTTGCGTGTTCGACCCTGGGTCGGGCCGCTATTTTCTCCCCCCTTTCCTAACCTAGATGGTGGGTTCAAGTGCTAGTCTTTCGGATGAGACGAAAAACCGAGGTCCCTTCGTGTACACTATATTGGGGTGTGCACGTTAAAGATCCCACGATTGACAAAAGGGTCTTTCCTGGCAAAATTGTATAGGCATAGATAAAAATGTCCATCAAATACCCGTGTGACTTGGAATAAAGGCCGCGAAAGGTGAACATTCGCCTAACAGGCTTGAGGTTTGCTGGTCGATGTGAATGCGTGATATATTGTGTAAAAAATTCCATCTCACACGGCATAAAAGCGCTTTGAACTTCGGATAAGGCGCTATATAAATAAAGAGAATTATTATTATTATTATTCAACGTTTCACAGTCACTGGGAGGGTCCAGGAAAGACGTAGACCTGGGCGACCAAAGAAGACAACTCCACGTGAAGATCGTCTCATTGAACGACTAGCCTTGCAAACAAGAGCAGCCTCTTCCAGCATTATTCGAAGGCAGCTGAGGGTGGCTACTAACACCAACATCAGCCAGCAGACCATACGGAATCGCCTTCATGGGTTTAACCTCCGTTCTCGTCGCCCAGCTGTACGGCCACGCTTAACTCCAGCCCATAGGGCAGCACGTCGCGCCTTCTGCAGACATCACGTGAGCTGGACACGTCAGCAATGGTCCCAGGTCCTGTTCAGTGATGAATCACGCTTCACCCTGAACCACAACGACGACCGACTGAGGGTCTGGAGGCGCCAAGGGGCACGCTACATTGACGCCACTGTCCAAGAAAAGGTGGCCTTTGGTGGAGGTTCTGTAATGATCTGGGGGGCCTTCAGCATTCACCACAGAACACCCTCGTTTCATGTACAGGGTAACCTGACTGGCCTCCGATACCGGGATGAGATCCTTCGACCGCTGGCTGTGCCTACACTGCAGCAGATGGGACCGCGGGCTGTCTACCAGGATGACAACGCTCGCCACAACAAGGCAAGGGTGGTCAACGACTTCCTGCAGCAGTCTGGAGTCAACAGAATGGAGTGGCCAGCATGCAGTCCCGATCTCAACCCGATTGAGAACCTCTGGGATGAGTTGGATCGCAAAGTGAGGAGCAACCACCCCCCCTCCCAGGGATGTCCAGCACCTCTACCAGATGCTGCAGGCTGAGTGGCAGGCGCTTCCACAGAGGATCTTCACCACCCTGGTCAACTGTATGAGGACTCGCTGCGTCGAGTACCAGAACAGCCAGGGCGGTTACACGCATTACTGAACTTTTGGGAGCATCTGAGTGCCTTGTCTTGTGATTTCAACGACTTTGTGAAATTAAATTTCGATACGTACACACTTTGATAAAATGTACAGACCAAACGATTGCTCGAAATTGAAGGAAATGTTGAATCGTTATCACTAAAGCATTGAATTAAACGTTTGCCAAATACCAACGCATTGGCTTCCTTATTTGGAAAGTTATGAATTTGTGTGCAAGTGATCCTTAACTTTTTGTGAGTAGCTTATATGCCGTACATTCCAGGACATCACCTAAACAAGGGGACAAAAACATAAAACAGAAACACACTTGGGGGGGGAGGGGGTGTGGAGGGGGATCAGGGCTTGGTGGTCACAGTATCAAAAGTATGTAGAAAAAATAACCTAAGGGTTACATCAAAACATGCATATACAGGCACCAATCCTTGTAAAATGTATCTAATGTATTATTCATAACTGCGTTATACTTTTCACAAATAAATCTGTCCATTATTTTACTTTCTCTTTATCCCTGCGCCCTAATGTAAACAGGATAAGTTCAAAGTCCATTCCTACTTTGTGGAACTCAAGGTTTTCCCAAACATTTTCAGCCGCTAGAACGATCATGTGAGTCACATTACCAGATCACAGTCATGAGTGAGGGTAGACTAGGGTGCTGTCTTAAATGGTCTCCAGGTCGGTGAAGACAGCAGCTTACCCTCACGACATAACCACATGAGAAAATATGCACCACACACATACATGCGCGCATTAATGCATTCACGCACACACATACAAACGTGTGTGTGCGTGCGTTCCACGGGCGGTTCTGTCTATTTTGTGTGTGTGTGTGTGTGTGTGTGTGTGTGTGTGTGTGTATGTGTGTGTGTGTGTGTGTGTGTGTGCGTGTATGTGTGTGCGTGTGTATGTGTGTGTGTGCAAACACTTCGAAGGCACTGCAGGAATACTTTCCTTAATTAAAACTGCGGCCCTTACTGGCGGAAAACGTGCATGCATAATCCATCTATTTACCTCGAAATTTGATTTGAATTGATTTGATCGCACTCTCTCTCTCTCTCTCTCTCTCTCCCTTTGTACCAGTGCATTCCGTTGACTGAATAGTTATCACGCTTCAGCGTTCTTGTTTTATTTGTTTGTTGTTCGTTCTATAGTTGTTTAACATTGATTATAATGTTGTCTTGGATGTAAGGACAGGTTGTAACAATTATTGAAACCTTAAACCTGTACCCTTGTAAAATAAAGTTCCAACATCTCTATCTCTCTCTCTCTTCTCCCTCTCTGTCTCTGTCTCTTTCTCCGTCCCTCTTTCAATCTTTCTCTCTCTCTTAGTCGAAAACAGCTGAAAATTAACATATGTGACCCTCCACTACGGAATGAGTCGCATGTCACCTCGCGCGGTTCTGCGCTAGGCTTAATATAAGTCCGGGGAGTGTCCGGTAACAGTGTGATGGTCACCTTAGTCACAGGCTTATAACTCAAAAGGTGTTCGCTCTTTTCTAAAACGGTTTTTACCACTGGATAGAGCATACAAAACTCTTTAGGAAAATGTAAAAATATGAAAATCATGCAAAGGTGACATGCGACTCATTCCGTGGTGGAGGGTCACATATATTTAAATTTCCACGCACATACCTAAGGACATGCACTTACAAACATGAACATGCATTATTACATCCACATTTACGCGCCTGTTTGCGGGCATACATAATGTTTCTCCTGGTTTTCGAAATATGATGTAAAAAGAGATTCCTTTGATAAGAGGAATACATTGCCTTAATATTTCGTATATCCGAAGTCTCCGGATAACAAAATCATAGTATATAAGAAAGCAAAATAACCTGTTACTATACCTTATGCCTGTCCGTTTGTCTTATTCCATGAATACAATATTTTGATATGTCAACAACTTGTTTGTGTATGTGTGCGCGTGTGTGTGTGTGAGAGCGCACGCGCGCCTTCTAGTCTCTCTCTTTCTGCATATGTGTCTGTTTTGCTGTGTGTCTACCTGCCTGCGTGTACTTTTATGTGTCTATATTTGTATGGATGTATGTATATAATTATGTATGTAGGGGAAGGTCGAATATGTATGTATGTGTGTGCACGTGCGTGCGTGTGTTTTTTCTATCTCTTTCTCTGTCTCTCCTACTGCCCACTCACACTTAGCCTTAGACGCACAGCAGACTCTCACATAACTAAACCAGTCAGATGTTTGCATTAACATGCTGTTTTATTTTCTTAAAGTGGAAAGAAGGCCAATAAGAATCCCTACCCACAGTTTTTGAACGTGAAAACAGAAATGAATAAAGAAAGTAAACCGCAAGTTGATAAAATGATTCTTTTGCAAAGCTCAAATTACTGCCATGATTAAGCTCAAATGTATGTGCATTTAATACTAATCATAAGTCATGGGATGGTAGGCTGGATTTGTACATTAGATGGTAGATCATTATTAAGTTACCATAAAAGACTTTAGAAAAGTTACATTTTTAATAGAACAAAAATAAGCTTCAAAGATGCGTTTATTAAAGGTTGATTAACATAAAAATATATACATATTGTGAGCCATAACGATTTAAAACCGACGGAAAAACAAAGGAATGTACTCCTGTACCGGAATTAACAGATTATATCCCAATTTACTGTACAGTATCCCAAAACCGTCATTCCACTGTTTTACAAAACAATTCGCTTAGTAAATCAGTTGATATATTACTGAACCAAAAAGACAAATTGACTGCGGATATGTTTTTTTTTTAAACAATGTCTAACTACAGAAAGTAAAAGAAAGGCATAAACTGAACAGATAAAACATGATCTTGTGTCTAAAAGCCTACACAACATAATTCAAAACTAACGTTACATGCTACAACGCAAAACTCTTAGGAAACAAGCAAACTTATTTACCGTCATAACACCCAGAAACCCAACAAATCGTAAGCCGTTAATGAAAAACCTGATCAATTCATTGCTAACCTAGTAAAATGTTCCGGCAAAATGATTCAAGAACCTGTCGTTTTACTGAAATATTTATTTTTTATCATCAAAATTTGCCAAATTCGACCAAACGTTTTACTTTTTCTTTGAGCTTTTTTTTTTTATCCCGTAACAATGACTCCTTCTTGTCATATTATCCTGCATCGAATAAGCGCGTAGTACTCTTATTCAATATTATCTCATAAAGTAGATTGATTCCATTGGAATACTATTATTTACTGATATATATTCGATTAGTTAAGGGGGTGCATGCTTCCCAGATTCATAAATAAGGAGAAGGTCCCTCCAGCCATATAGCGCGATGATTCAGATTAATACTCATTATATTAGTTACGCATTCCTACTAAATTACTACTGCAAAATGCAATGCCCCTTTGACTAAAAAAAAAATTCGACAAAACCGACTAGCATCTCACCAGGCCGAATAATGGAGAGCACATAAACATTCTTAAAATCCTATGATTTACTTCCTTCACTGTCTGCAATGCCCAAAACAGGTACGCTTAAGATACCTTTCGCCCCATAGAAACTATCGTGTAAACCTCCTTAGATCTGCCCAGGCTTATGCAGAGGATACGATCTAGGTTGAACATACTTTCTCTTAGACACATGCCGACAAACAACAGCCTGGCTGCTTCAGGTGCATAGTTGGAAGTTTTGTTTGTTGATGAATTAATATTACAGACTAGCATTACAGACCTAATTTGAAAAAACAAATCCCTTCAGCATATGAATTGGAAACGCTGTCGATTTTTCATACATCAAATTTCCTTCAACTTAAAGTCAGTATTACTTACTTGCATTAGTTATCTATGTAAAAACAAAACAATGAAAGCATCGAATCACCTCCACCAAATATTAAGTAACATGATGTATCTATATAAAAACAAAACATGAAAAATCGACTAACCTCCACCTAATACTCAGTGATTATTACTTTAGTTATTTATCTGCAAATAAGTCATGCTGAGAAAACTGTTCTTAAGTAATTTCTATAATAATGCAAATTACTTGGGCAAATTTTGATTAACAAAGCTGGAAACATAAAACACAATATATTCCAAATTTTCAGAAAGAATGAATAAACAAGGCAGACATCCAAGCGAAGACAAAGTAAGCGAAGAACATTAATCCTTCCAGAGAAGGGACATCGGTCGTCAACGAAGGTCCACAATGCTGCCGACAGAAAAAGCAACATTATTTATATGAAGTCTTATATCGCGCGCGTATCTCCAGACTCGGACTCAAGGCGCAGGGATCTATTTATGCCGTGTGAGATGGAATTTTTTACACAATACATCACGCATTCACATCGACCAGCAGATCGCAGCCATTTCGGCGCATATCCTACTTTTCACGGCCTATTATTCCAAGTCACACGGGTATTTTGGTGGACATTTATTTTTATATATGCTTATACAATTTTGCCAGGAAAGACCCTTTTGTCAATCGTGGGATCTTTAACGTGCACACCCCAATGTAGTGTACACGAAGGGACCTCGGTTTTTCGTCTCATCCGAAAGACATTAGGGAACACAACTTGTACAAAACTATCTAAACATATCAAATCAAACATCTAGTACATGTACTTATCTAAAACGAAGAACTTTTTTTTCTGAGAACGTTTAAATCAGTATTAACATTTACACATTTCAAAACAACTTGTAGAAACTACAGGTTTGCTTAAGAAAGTGTGACGTAACATTTAATTAGATAATGCTACACGTACACGTTCAACAAAAAAACATATTTGACCTCTCAAATGTCTTAGCCTTGAAACCCTACGTTTCTTATTTTTACCGAATTTGTCGGTTTCATATCTGTCAGGTCCCAACCTGATCAAAGTTGTCGTTACATCCATCGGATCTTGTTATGTTGGTAACAGATTGCAGCAGAGGTGCAGGCAGTGGCGGTTAACAGGTGAATCCCAACAGGCAGCTACAGATCACGTGAAGAAATAAAGAAAAACAGTGAACTACTCAGCATATATTAACACCTGTTCAAATTCGACAGGACAACACACGTTTATTTTCCTTCCAAACTAATTAATTAATTCCGTCAAACAAAGAAATAGATTTCGGGAACAATTGCAATGTTAGCAGAATATTGCCTCAGTCAATGGTTTTGCTTGGATGACTGGTGTGTATCGCATTTTTCCCAAGGCTAGAATAACTGAAAGCTAATCGAATAGTTCCATCTTAAAAACATGAACAGATTTTATCTATTGATATTATTGTGTCCCCTGTCTTCTCAGTATCCCATTTCTCTCTCGAAATAAGCACTGGGATATTTTCGTCTCATTAATTCTTCGAATAGAAAAATATTTGCATATTTTCAGCTTACCTTGTCCACTTCCTGAGCTAGACTCATCCTCTTCTTGTCTGAAAGAGAAAAGTTAACAAAAATGCCAAAGAATTGCAACGAATGGATTCAGGCCATCCTTGTTATATTTAACTTTTTGCAAGTATAACTAAATCTGGCTGATAACGTCTATCTGGATTGTTCTGTCTTCTCCTTCCCTTGTTTCTGTTTGTACTTCGGAGAGTTCGTCTTATGTAAATACGTTATTGTACGTGCGTGTGTGTAAGAACCCTGCGAGATGGGTGTACCTTATGAGAGGTGTGTGTGTGTGTGTGTGTGTGTGTGTGTGTGTGTGTGTGTGTGTATGTGTGTGTGTGTGTGTGTGTGTGTGTGTGTGTGTGTGTGTGTGTGTCCAACCACATATTCAGGTTGGTGCTTTGGTGCTAGTTTCTGTAAACAAAAAAGAGAGGTATTTTTATGAGTGTTTTCTCTTTCATCTGATATTCAGATATCTGAGAAATTGAAAGCTCCACATTTGTTCGAACGTGAGAACTACTTTTCTCTTCAGAAAACCTAACCAATATACTCTAAAGCAACATTGGTACTAATAACTAGATGTGGAATACATAGAAAACATACAAGCAACTAACACTCAATAAAGTGCAAATCACCCACCGGCACTGAGGTTTCCCGTTCTCCACTTTGCAGACTTGATTCTCTTCACAAGTCACGTAGCGACTGAATACATCGCAGTAGGTCGTGTTGGAAAAAACTGAAACACAGAGTGCATTGTTTAGGTACCACAACATAAGCTGCTTCTCTGTGTTTGTCCTAACTCAAGTTCTAGGAGAGGGAGGAATGGCCAAGGGCAAAATATAATTAACGTAAACATCTAGCTGCAATTATAGCAGTCCAGATATGCCAGAATGCTATGGTATATTCATGTGAAGACATCTATGTGCATGTATTTTACATACAATTATAAAAATAATTGTAATGTGATGAATGTATTGCACCGTATACTGTATCGCACGACATTGCATTGCATTTACTGCATCGTTCTGTATTGAATAGTATTGTTTGTGTAAACAGGCCAAAGCAAACATTTGTGAAGGCCCTGATTTGCCCATCTTGCAGAACAAAAAGCAACAACTCCAAACACAACCATAAACAAATCAGTAGATAATCAATGAATCGATGAATCTATCCACCGATCTATATGCAACCGAGACATACTCTTCAAAAATAAAAATGTAAAGGGCCAATACCAGAGATAATTCAAAGGTACAATACTAGTGCACACAAAACGGCCAAGACTAAACTCACTCTCCATGCCGTCAACCGTAATCCCGACGGTTCCAGTTTGTCCGGCCAAGACAGCTCTCTGACCAGTGATATTGACCAGTGCCACAGACAGGGAGGAGGCAGAGATCTGGGCACTCTTACTGGGCACGTCTACATCCACGTCTGCAATCACACTGCCCGGCCTGCAACACACATAATTTTTTCTCACATAGTATTCGACGGAATGTGGCTGCGGGATATTGCAGAGACCTATAATAAATAATTCTCCTCTATGTGGAGGTAATTGTCAAGTTTGATCAAGGCAAAACCTATTGTTACAAAGATTGGGATTTTTCCGTGTTGTGAGATGAGCTTGAATATGTATCAAAAATAAACGTTGAATATCTTCGGAAAACAATTTGACGGAGGTTTTTATTTCTAAAAATAAGTTATGCGTAAACAATACATTTTACATTGCTGTTCTGTAGACTAAATTAAAAGAACATTTTGATGATGACTTGTCTGTGTAAGCCCTAAAAGCCTGCATCATGTCTAGGAACTTTTGCATGTATTTTTGTTGTTTTACTACATTTTTTAAACATGCGAAGCCTCGGCAGTTCCATGAGGAGACACAGACATCTGTATGCTAAACGTTTGTACTTTTGTATAATACTTTACCAAAGAATAACAGCGCACCTCATATTATGAATACTGACAGCCAGCACAGTAGGTACGTATGCTTTCAGCGTCTTTTCCAACTGAAAATAAAGCAATTAGGAATTAATGTTAACGCACAGTTTTTTTTTATTGAAAACAAATAGACAAGAGCAAGGATGAGGAGGTAGAGGAAGAGAAGAAGGGGTGTAATGATACTAGTAATGACATTTTTGAAGAGAACAATGAAGAACTATGAACAGAGGGAGTAGGTGAGGTACACAGCGGAGGGGTAATGATGAGTTGTACCAATATTCTAAGAAAACCACATTATCATCTCAAGACATAACTACATTACTACACACAAACAGGCACATCGGTATTTAAATCTATGACGATATTATGAGTTATTTCTAGTGTGCTGATTGTTTGCATGTCATAAGAGAAATGGATATCACCATGAGCCGACAGGCGAATGTTGATTTCATTTTTAAGACATGGCTGTTATCAGTCAGCTAACCATGTCTGTTATCAGTCAGCTGACAGTCAGCACATTTGAAATAAGTCTTATATAAAAAAAAGAATCATCATCAGACAGTATGGGAATGATGTAAAACTTTATTTGAGGTAAACTGAGTTTGGCAATTTCATTTGATTCTTTACAACTTTGACAATGCAATTTTCGAACGAGCAAAGCACACGTATGATATTCAATCCTCAAGGCGGTCCAGAATTGAGCCCGAAGTCGACTTCACCAAGACTCGCGAAATCTGTTTGTAAGAAACTTAGTGATTAAGCTTTGTGCGGCTAGCTTCGCAAAGAATACTTCCCGTTAGTCGACTTCGCCCAGTTAAGTACAGGCTTTAGAATAAGTCATCCTGATAATTTATGGTCCATACAAAATGTTAGTTTGTATTTCTTGTTTTTAGAGTCATAAACAAAAAGGGTTCCGGCCTGACCGTTATAACACTTAGCGGGTCACCTGGAATCTGTTACGATTGGAAAAATAGTCGTATGGTGGACTAAAAGGGTAGTAACACACTAGGTCAGCATGCTCGTGAAACAAATAGGCAGACAAGTGTGCATCTTCTTCTTACCAATGTTTGTCCTTCCTTCTTAATTGTGGAACGTGAGGGCTCTTGAGAAAGATCAGCTTGGGGAATGTTTATGTTGATCTTAACACTGAAGCCCAGTTGCGTGGCCGCTGAAAGTCAAATTTCAGGTCTTGATTGAAATATACAGAGGACATTGAGCATTATAAAGTATGCACAAAGTATCATATCACATATGAAATACGTACAGTGCCCTAAGTTGCAACTGTAAGGGTATGCAGAGAGAGAGAGAGGAGAGAGAGAGAGAGAGAGAGAGAGAGAGAGAGAGAGAGAGAGAGAGAGAGAGAGAGAGAGAGAGAGAGAGAGAGAGAGAGAGAGAGAGAAAGAGAGAGAGAGAGAGAGAGAGAGAGAGAGAGAGAGAGAGAGAGAGAGAGAGAGAGAGAGAGAGAGAGAGAGAGAGAAGAAAAGATAGGCTGAAGAATTACCTACTGGACTGTATTACTCTTCTTTATGGCCTTCAACAAAAGTATACCTGGACTATAATTAGTAAAGCAAAAAGTTATTTTCTGTCTTGAGAAATAGGCTACAAAGTAACAAATCACTACATCAACTTTTTACAATATTAATATACAGTTTTAAACAAACCCTGACATCACATGACTTCAAGAAGGAAAACACAAAGTTCAATTGATGCGTTAACTAAAATTTAGTAATTTACCCCAATATACAGTAAAAACAGAACTTACCAATGCAGGCGCCACTGCTATTCTCTCTGTAGCCGTTTCGACAGACACAGGTGTAGCCCCCTGCGGATTTTTGACAGCGTGTGTTTGGTGTACCAGAGCAGTCATGAACGCTTTCAGACTCACACCTGTCTGAAGTAACTCGACTACAATTGCATTCCTGGGTACAACTTTGCGCTTGGTTTTCTAAGAAGAAATTCAAAGAAAACGAAGAAATCGTAAAGAAAAAGTGATCACATATTTGTCATAGTTATTATGGGGGCGAGGACGCCCCCATTCTATACGGATAGTTTAGAGGTTGACCATGGGCAGCGCCATTTTGTTGTGAAATACGTCATCAGTTTGTGTACACAGGAAGTTGTGACATCCGTCACCCTATGGGAGGGGTGAAGGCAACATTGTTCATCTGTAGAAAGTTGTGAAATCCGTCACCCTATGGGAGGGGTGACGTCAAAATTGGTCATCACAGAGTTTGTGTAACACAGGAAGTTGTGAAATACGTCACCCTATGGGAGGGGTGACGTCAAAATTGTTCAACAAAAACATGATATGTCGCATTGTGCAGGGTCAACTGCAACAAACTCAAACCGAGCCATTCATACCTAGCTGTATTTGAGTGACTTATATACCCGACATTTTTATTTCTTATTTTTAGCACAGGTGTAGGAAAAATCATGAACCAAAATGTTATTTATTTTCTAATTTAACATTTTTTTTACAAATATGACCATGGTCTTTTAAACATACAGTGACATTAAACATTGTTATGTTAAAAAAAAAGAAAAAAGAAAAAAAGCTTTTGTGCACAAATCAGAAAATACATTGTACATTTTACCTACAGGCCAAACCGTGAGTGTCTGTGGCAAAGCCCGACCCAGGAAATTGCACTGATTTTATATTTAGATCAGAGGGAAATTGTCAAGAACAGGCGCTTGCATTTGGATGTGTCCAATGATAGTAGGTTTGGTTGTGATCAATCAGAATAATGTAGGAATAAAAATGTATGACAGTTGGGTATGATGACATGTAATTCACATATGCTGAAATATGATATTATACATCATGTAATATTATTATGGCTGTTGCCATGACCATGAAACCCAACAAAGGTTTAATGTAATGCAATTCAAAATACCAAAACCGAGCACCTATTAATCTCGTCTTTGCGCGTGAAGATTGAGGCCGTCTGCCAGTAGCGGTTAGGTCATACAGTGGAACCCCTCTCTAGCGACCTTTAAAATGTTGACAAAAATCGGTCCTTATGGAGGGGGGTCCTTACAGAGGGAGGGGGGCGGAGTCAGGGGGCCACAAAGAAAGTAAGATTTTCTTAAAAAAAGAAAACAGAGAAGTTTGAGTTGCTGACGACCGTTCCCTCTGAAAACAAACTGCTTCGATTTCATGTTTGTCCTTGGTGTCCACCAGTTCTGGTGCATGTACTACCCTGGCCAAGTTTCCTCTCAAGACATCAAAGAGACCGCCCCATAGATTAAACTCCCCATAGGTTAAACTCGGTCACTGACCCGGTTGCAGAAAGTGTTTCCTCTCTCAGATATGAAAGGCGAACCAGAGACTATAGAGTATACAGAGACGCGTCATCCTTCTTTGCGCTGCGGTGCGAAACTGAGACCGGCCAGCGCAGCGCGGGAAAAGAGCCACTCCCTGCCGCACAAGGTAGCTCGCGAAAAGCGGCTGCTGTCGGCTGTGTTTATATCACGTTTATTTTAACATACTGTCTGTTCTGTCCGGCTGACAGTGCTGCAAACAGTAACCGGATGAAAAAATATGTTTGTTTGTGAACATCCTTTTTAAATGACCATAAAAACACCGCAGAAAATGGTATAGATTAAAATTAAATCAAATTAATTTTCTTAGGCAATATTCGCTGCATCGCTGTAGTTATGCAAACATGATTCAAGTCAGTCTCTTTTCACGAACTAACCGTCGTTATTTGTGTGTGTTTTAATCAAATACAAATACATACTGAATACATGGTTAGTTAAGCCTGAGAAAATATTCAGGAATTAATCGTTTAACGAAATAGTTCCCGGTTAAATCGGTAACTAAGGCATTTAGTCAATTTGGTGTCGTCCCAGCACATTGAAACTGAAATGGGTTGTCAATAACACGGAGCTAAGAAGTTATCATGTAAGGAAAACTGTAAAATACAGCAACTTAAACCAGATTCTTGTGACCAAGCTGACTTTAAAGAATCTTGATCGATCGATGATTTTCTTATTTCTTTTCAGTTGCTTCTTTCTTGTTCAGAAAGCTCTCTCTCTCTCTCTCTCTCTCTCTCTCTCTCTCTCTCTCTCTCTCTCTCTCTCTCTCTTATTATGGCAAGATTCCGAGGTGGAATAACAGAACTATTGTGCACGTTAATCGATATAAGAGATACGATGCGGATATGTTGTTATGCCCATTGTGCAGGGAAAGTAAGGAAGATGAGTTTTATTTTGTGCTTTGTTGCCCCGCACTTCGTGATTTGCGATGCCAGTTTATTCCTGCTAAGTTTTATAGAAACCCAAGTTTACACAAGTTTTCTATGCTTATGGCATCTGTGAATGAAGGTATTGTTCGAAAGTTGCCAGCTTATGTGTACAAAGCATTTCGGCTACGTAGTGTTGTTATGTCTTAGTTCATGTAAGCCTACGGTATATTTTATTTGAAATGTAATGTCTTAGTAGTTCGTGTATGATTTATTTCATTTGATGTGTGTGCAAATGTCATTATGTCATTGTATATATGTTCACCCCCGTCATAAGGGGCTACGGCCTAAATGAGTAAACAATCCAATCCAATCCAATCTCTCTCTCTCTCTCTCTCTCTCTCTCTCTCTCTCTCTCTCTCTCTCTCTCTCTCTCTCTCTCTCTCTCTGTCTACCCTCTGGACTGGTTTGAGGCTGTAGTGTGTATACAGTGTGTGTTTTCACTGTTCCGGTAGAATAGATCTACACGCAGTTCGACGCTACAACTTTTACTGATTTTCCAACATTTAACGAGAGAAAACTGAATTGAAGAAACAATCCTCACCTGCTCTCTTCCTTGGGAAATTTGAACATCCTGAAGCCTTTGGCATGTGCGTTTGAGCAATTGATTCTTTCTTTATTTGGTGTTTAACGTCGTTTTCAACCACGAAGGGTTATAAATCGCGACGGGTTTGAGCAATTAATGGCCGAACACCATGCCCCACTGCGTTTTCGCGTTGGCGCGGCCATGCTTGTGCAGCACGATATCACTACTGCTGTGAAAAGAGAAAGTAGGTTTTTCCATGTTTCCGCGTGGTGGCGCCACTGGGCATCCGGTCTCACTTTTCAGCACCGCATGGAGCGTCTCTGTTTTCTCTACAGTCTCTGGGCGAACCACCTCTCATAGCTAAAACTGGGTCAATGACCCCTGGGAAGAAGGTCAGTGTCTATAAAATTTTACTCCTAGGCCTGCGGCCAGGGGGGGGGGGGAGTATACCGGTACCATTTGAGAATCAGACCAAATGAGAATTGAACCATTTGAGAACATCCTTTTTTTTTCAATCACTACATCGAAGGCCTGCGGCCCGGGGTTCACATGGGTTGGTTTGTTTGTTTGTTTCAAACCCACACCCATATACACACATTTCCCATTTAAACCATTTGTCGGCCCCCTGTCGATATTTATCGACTAAGTTCCTTGTTACTAGCGTGTTGCATTTTTGTCTTTACACACACACACACACTCACGCACGCACGCACGCACACACATCCGCACGCAAGCACACAGACACACACATACACGCACGCACACATACGCCCACACTCACGCACGAGCGGGCATACCCCCCCCCTAAAAATAACCCTGGTCTCCTTCTTTCTGAAAATAGGTTTTACTCAACAACAAAACTGTCTCTTCTTTTTTTGGAAAAGAGCAGATGAATTGCCGAAATGGATTCATATCATGCAATGAACTTATTGACTCATATTCAAACGTAAAATTTTAAAAAGATATTTGATTTTGCTCGTAATAACAAAACAAATGTGGGGGTTGGGGAGACAATTTAGTGGCTTCTTCCACCCCATAATTGACAATTTTTCGTGAACTAAGGAAACGTTGCCATGACATATGTCACAAACTACTATATCCAAATTGTTCTAATGAGGTGCAAGTGTAAGGGTGGTATTGAAAATATTTGTTTTAGATCACAAAGAATTGACGAATGCACTTTATTCAGGCACAAAAAAAAGTGTGGTTAAGGTAACATAGCCAAAAAGAATAGGGTAGGAAGGTAGGCAATCACTTTTTTTTCTTAATAGCAGAGCAACCAAGCGTATAACACTCGCAACCGAAGAAGATGCCGCCATTTTTGTCATGGCAAGCGTCTGTTGGGCCTTTTTAGTAGAAGGAGTTATTTCCCTTGCATCGTCTGTCGTCTGCATGACGACTCGAGCGCTTTCGCTTTCATTGCGTTTTCTGCACTCGTTTTCTTGTTGTTTTTGTTTTTTTGACAAATGTAATAAACAGTTATAGGGTCGGCCCCTACAAATAGGGTAGGTCGGGTTACCGTAACCACACCTATTTTTTTTAGGCCTAAGACAAATTTACTTAATAATAAAGTTACTGAAGCAGATATAGATTAAAAATGTAATCCAATTTAACATAACCTTTCCTTTTAAACAGAAATAATGGTTGAAACAAGCATCTCTGAAGAAGCTGGCATATTGAACTAAAGGTAGCCTATCTGCCAAAAGAAAATATTCAACATATCACTTAGAAAACTATACACTTTAACATTTTTCAGCAGAATAAAAACCTCAACACAGGCAGGATATACTTTAACGGTTACACATTTTACAATATTGTTTTCAGTCAAAACTGTATGGCTAAAAGAAAAAGGATGATAGTGATGAAGTTGATGATGATAGTGATACGTGTTGGGTGTGTTATTTTACCTGTGCAGTCTCCAGTTGTGGAATTCAGAAAGTAGCCTGCATTGCACAGACACCGGTAACTCCCAGCACTGTTCTCGCAAGTCTGACTGCATGGTGATGTTGCGCATTCGTCGATGTCTAAGAAGAAGGAGAAAAACATCAGCCTAACTTGTTTATGTTCTGAGGGTGATGGTTATAAGTTTCGCTGTTGGTTTTCTCCTCAATACCATAAGACAAACTAAAAAAAGGTAACAGCTATAAGCTAAAAGTTATATATTCGAAAATCAAGATGACATAATCCTTACCTGATGAGATTGTTAATGAATTCTTGAAGGTAAGATTTATGAAAAAGAAAATAGTGCGAACAGTGCCCATTTCAATATTAACTAGAATAACAACAGAACAAGAAGAGCAAACGCTCGATCGAGTCACTTTCGCAGTTCTGAATATTATATGAGGCATCAGATGGACAAAAAGCTACAGATGTAAATAATTTGATGTAAAGAATAATCCTATAAAGTTTGAATCAAATCCGATGAATAGTTTCAGAGATATGATATTTCAATTTTTTTCCTTCAAGACATACCTGTGACCTTGAAAAAGGTCAAAGGTCACCAAAGCAGACGTCAAAGTGTAGAGGTCACTGGGAGTCACGTTCACATAAAATTTGAGCCCGGTCACTTTTATAGTTTCCGAGAAAAGCCCAACGTTAAGTTGTGTGTTGCCGAACAGAAAAGGCTAGTTATCTCCCTTGTTTTTCTGATAACGTTCGTAAAAGGCTACAGATGTAAATACTTTGATGTAAAGAATAATCCTACAAAGTTTCAATCACATCCGATGAACTTTGTCAAAGATATAAAATGTCTAATTTTTCCTTTGACGCTGACCTGTGACCTTGAAAAAGGTCAAAGGTCAACGAAACCATCGTTAAAGTGTAGAGGTCATTGGAGGTCACGACTAAACAAAATATGAGCCCGATCGCTTTGATAGTTTCCGAGAAAAGTCCAACGTTAAGGTGGTGTCTACGGACGGACGGCCGGCCGGCCGGACAGACTAACACTGACCGATTACATAGAGTCACTTTTTCTCAAGTGACTCAAAAAACGTTTTAAATTACACGCAATTTTACCTTGACAAATACCGCTGTCATTGGCCTTGAAGCCATCAGCGCACCTACACCTGTACCCTCCCTGTACGTTGACACACTTTGCCCCTTTGGCCTCACACTGCTGACGTGTGCTGCTTACGTCACACTCGTTGACGTCATTCTGACACTTGTTCCCTGTCCACCCCGTCTTGCATACGCAACCCGTGACAGGGTCACAGCGACTGGCTCCAGCACCACAGGAACAGTTCATGCTGCAGGCACTTCCGTAGGTTCCAACAGGACAAGCTATGGCAAACAAGATAAATGTCAGAGGAAATACTACATTTATTCTGGGGCACTACCACGGTGCCGGTAGAAAATAATATTAAGTTATATCAGTTGTTTCTAATATGATGACAGTTAGCAAATATTAACAGACATGTGAAGAAAATGGATATCAGCATGAGCCGGTAAGAGCCTGCTGATATCATTTTTGAGACATTTCTGTTATCATTTGCTAACAGTCAGCAAATTAAACAATAACGGTTTAATGGCCTTCTAATTTTTAGCAAACGAATTTTCGAAGCGATCCCATGCACCGACTAGACAGAACAATCGCAATGGGGACTGGATCACTACTATCTGATTATGCCTGTCAGTCAAAGCATTCTGGTGACCTGTGTCAGCCAGTCACTCACCTGACGTGATGAATATTAACAGGTGAACTGCGCTCACACAACAATCTCCCCATATATGCCGTGCTGAACATGTGTTTCAGTTGCTTCGATGTTTGATGTCCAACAGATTTAGAATCGAGACATATTTGACGTAAATCAAGTGACGCGATTTCCCTTGATTCTTCAGAACCATATAATTTTTCATGTGAGCATGTCGGCATTGCTCACTCAAAGGATTGGTGGTGCCTTGCCGTTCTGTAAAACCGACAAAACTGGCTTTTCGGTAATTTATAGATGAAAAGTGCATTAATTGACAACATTTGAAGTGTAATTCTTTACAATAAGTCACGTTAATATTGTCAGTATTGTGAGTGTGTCCCATAACACTTGATAAGTTTAAGTATTGCTGTTTTAGTTAAAGATGTCATCGTTTTGTAAACTTCACGTGAGGCGGAGTGGGGCTCAAATGTTGTTGAATGTTATTGTCAGTGTGTCCAATAAGGTTAGTATTGATTGTGCATGCCGATGTGGCATGTATTCACCTATTTTTTGTTGTAAATACGTTTGCTCCAGCCCTTTTACGGTGTAAAGCAAGTAAACCGTGTTTTTATCTTGGCACCTTGTTGTGACCTGTTTTTTGGAGCGTTATTTAACTATGTTCTACGTGTGAGACTCACGTGCTCCTTGTTGTGACCTGGCTTGGGTCGGAGCGTTGCAAAACTGCGTCGTTAGTTTTAGAATACGCGTGAGATTCACGTGTTCTTTTCCATGTCCTGGTTTTGGAGTGAGCCCTGCGAAACTGCGTTGTAAGCTTTGGAATACGTGTGACTCACGTGTTTTTACATTTAGTCAAGTTATGACTAAATGTTTTAACATCAAGGGGGGAATCGAGACGAGGGTCGTGGTGTATGTGTATGTGCATGTGTGTTTGTGTGCGTGCGTGTAGAGCGATTCAGACCAAACTACTGGACCGATCTTTATGAAATTTGACATGAAAGTTCCTGGGTATGATATCCCCGAACGTTTTTTTCATTTTTTTGATAAATGTCTTTGATGACGTCATATCCGGCTTTTCGTGAAAGTTGAGGCGGCACTGTCACGCCCTCATTTTTCAACCAAATTGGTTGAAATTTGGTCAAGTATTGTTCGACGAAGCCCGGACTTCGGTATTGCATTTCAGCGTGGTGGCTTAAAAATTAATTAATGACTTTGGTCATTAAAAATCGGAAAATTGTAAAAAAAATATTTCTTTTATCAAACGATCCAAATTTACGTTCACCTTATTCTCCATCATTTGCTGATTCCAAAAACATATAAATATGTTATATTTGGATTAAAAACAAGCTCTGAAAATTAAATATATAAAAATTATTATCAAAATTAAATTGTCGAAATCAATTTAAAAACACTTTCATCTTATTACTTGTCGGTTCCTGATTCCAAAAACATATAGATATGATATGTTTGGATTAAAAACACGCTCAGAAAGTTAAAACGAAGAGAGGTACAGAAAAGCGTGCTATCGTTCTCAGCGCAACTACTACCCTGCTCTTCTTGTCAATTTCACTGCCTTTGCCGTGAGCGGTGGACTGACGATGTTACGAGTATACGGTCTTGCTGCGTTGCATTGCGTTTAGTTTCATTCTGTGAGTTCGACAGCTACTTGACTAAATGTTGTATTTTCGCCTTACGCGACTTGTTAGTTCTTAATGTCAGCTAGTTCCTTGATCTTCTTTCTGTAAAATATACCGTTTTAAGTTTTGAGCATGCACGAAGTGCGTGATCGGTTACTGATTGGTTGTAAAATAGTAGTCTCACCCGATTCTGTCTTAGGAATGTTGTTGGTTGGTCAATATGGTGACCTTTGACTTTTGAATAACTATTCCATGTTAGGTTTTTGTTTCTATAAATACTACTGTTTGACTTCCTCTCTTCAGTCGATCTGAGGGTTTTTATGGAAGAGTTTGGATGTTTTATGTAACGTATCAAAGTTAGCAAGTGAGCTTATGGAGTTCTTCTTGTAATGTTTTAAAGTCAACGTGAACAGTTTGGATATTGTCAACGTAAACGTGTTTTTGGATACAGTTTTATTGAAAGCTGTGAATTGTTTTGTGCCCTTCGTTGAGAGGCTACAGTTTTGGTACTCTGGTCAACCCACACAGCGCATAAGTTTTTTTTACCGCAATACGCAATATGCAATACTGAATACGCAATACATATTACTGAATACATAGACTCAGATGTAGAGTAATAAACCAGTATTTTTGCGCGTTATCGCTTGTAACCTGTGTTTGTCATTTCGTATGAACAATTTGTAGTACCAGCCTCGCACACGAAGGCGCGCACATTGACATGATGTTTTATTGAAATATGTCATCGTTCTGTAAACCTCATTTAAGACGGAGTGGGGCTTTAAGTTAAAAAGATACTTGGTAATAAATATTTTCGTTGTGGTGCCAAATCACATCTAATATAACTTACTGAATTGTATGTGTCATATCCACGTTGAGGCATAGGTTAGATAAGAACTTAAATCCGTCCTAAGAATGCAGATTGCAGAGACTGTGCATGCCGATGTGGCATGCATTCACCTATTTTTTGTTGTGAATACTTTTTGCTTCAGCCCTTTTACGGTCTAAAGGAAGTAAACCGTGTTTTTATCGGCGCACCTTGTTGTGACCTGTTTTTTTGTGGAGCGTTATTTAACTACCTTTACGCGTGAGACTCACGTGCTCTTTTCTGTGTCCTGGTTTCGGTGTGAGCGCTGCAAAACTGCGTCGTAAGCTTTAGAATATGTGTCTATAGCCTGGTCATACTTTGAGGAAATAATTGGTCACTGTTCTCTGTGTCCTGTTCCTGTTCTATCTCTTTCTTTTGATCACAATGACAAACTGTGAATGTGTGAGTGTGTGTGCTCAATGTTAATGTCCCTGCATTGTCAACAAACATTCATGTGATGATACAAGCGGTTTCTCCTTAACTAAGGTGTAATTTTTACAATACACAATCCCAAAGACAGGCAGTTCCAGGATTGTAGTCTCTAACACAGGTTTTTCCAATCCTTGTACTCACAAACGCAGGTTTTCTAATCCTTGTACTCACAAACGCAGGTGTTCTAATCCGTGTACTCACAAACGCAGGTGTTCTAATCCTTGTACTCACAAACGCAGGTGTTCTAATCATTGTACTCACAAACGCAGGTGTTCTAATCCTTGTAATCACAAACGCAGGTGTTCTAATCATTGTACTCACAAACACAGGTTTTTCCAATCCTTGTACTCACAAACGCAGGTGTTCTAATCATTGTACTCACAAACACAGGTTTTTCCAATCCTTGTACTCACAAACGCAGGTGTTCTAATCATTGTACTCACAAACACAGGTTTTTCCATCATTGTCAAGAACCATTCCAGTGGGACAGGAGCATGTGAAACCTCCGGCTGTGTTTCTACACGTGTGTGAACACTTCTTGCTGTTATCTTGACACTCGTTCACGTCTGCAACATTTACATACAGATTATGAAATGTTTATGTTATCAACAGTGTGCACATACCCTATTTCAATTCGAATGCCGATCTTTTTCTTTAAAGACTTTGAAATGAATAATGTCAGGAGGAAACGAATATTACATGCACCATTTTGGTTCAGTCTACTGAAACATATAACCAGTAAAACGTGTATGATTCCTCAATTACCTCTCCGAGAATATTTTGGAATACTTTCATTATATCCACGTTGTTTTTGGCAATACACACTCTAAAACGTGCAGTATCATCGTATCAACTTATCTTATGTTGCCATTTCTTTGCGCATTATAAGACTTCCCCTTGTCACATCTGCAACCACATGCAGTCCACGCAGGAAAAACAAAGTCAAATACTCACCTGTACAGGTCTGCTTGTCACTGTTTAGTGTGTACCCACTCCTACAGAAACACACGGCAATGTCAGTGTCGTCCAGTGTACAGCCATGGTCACACGACAGGTTCTCTTCCTCAGCACAGGGGTCAGAGACTGCAGAAAAGATAATGCACGTGAAATCAATATTTATCCATCTAGACTGAGAACAGCATTCTGTTTAATCGACACAGAGACTTATCTCAAGACATAAGTTGAATGAATAATGGCAAAAACGAAACACAGTTTTACTTGCGATGTGACTGCTAGTTTCATACAAAATGTGGCGTAGACTTTAAACAAAATCGAACGTCAAAATGGCAGCCAAAACAAAAGAGTGAGAATGTGAGATAATAATAATAATAAGAAGAAGAACATTTATATAGCGCTAAATCAAAAACTTTCGTTAAAAAGGCTTGCTCTAAGCGCTTGACATCTAAACTAAAACGTCATTCACACTCTTTGCAATGATGTACAAGAACTTCATGTCACACTCTTTCATTCAGTATAGCACCATTCACACAGTTGTTATTCTGTACAAGACAATAAGTTAGTCTAACATTTAGAATGTTCATAAGATGAAAACAAGAGAAAATCAGACTGATTAAAACAACTGCTTAGTACTAACAAAGCATGAATCTTAATGATAACGTAATACATATTTAACTGTTAAGACCATAAAAAACCTATATGCTAAAATAACTTCGAACTTTTAAGAACTTCTTATAAGATACACAGCACATTTAGATAAACACCAGAATGATAAAACAAAAGGCAACTCGTTAAAACTATTAAATGCATCAATGTCTAAAACACGAAAGACTCAAATATAAGATACACAATTCTCTAGAATTGTTTATTAAAACTGAAACCGACCTGCTCAAAGTAAACCATACCCACCCCCTCCCTACCCACCCCCAACCCTCCTCCTACACTAAATAATAATTATTTCTACTCTTAACTTCCCAACTACACGTTATCCATAAACTATGCACAGATAAAAGGGATAGACAGACCAAATACAGATGGAATTGGATGGGGCCACAGACATGCTGACCAAAACAGAAAACAAAGTAATAGACTTACATTAAAATCTTTACTCACCTTGTGAGCAGGTTGTGCGATCGGTGTTGAGTCTATAACCATAGTTACACTCACAGTTGTAAGTTCCTCCAACATTGACACACTTCTGTTGACAGTTGTCTGTACTCAGCGCACACTCGTCGATATCTACATACAATTTGACAACTTCTTTTAACCTACTAACGTCTAAGTCAGAAATCCCAAACAGACAAACAAACAAAGTTTATACAAAAGAGATGTAAGACTGTTGTTTCTAAGTTGGAAGGTATTAATTAAGGTGTCCTCTTCTATCAATGAACAGTAAGACATCAACATTTGTTGTTTTGCATAAATATATCTACTTTGCATAATATGTGTGCTAGTGTGTGTGTGTGTGTGTGTGTGTATGTGAAAAAGTGTGTGTGTGTGTGTGTGTGTGTGTGTGTGTGTGTGCTAGTGTGTGCGCGTGAGTGTGTGTATGTGTGTGTGAGTGCATTACCCGTCATACCTGTGCATGTGCTGTTATTGTTCTGGTAACCCGATACACAGGAACACTGAAAGGACCCGGGAACATTGGTGCACACTTGGTGTTGCCCACACCCTGCATCACTGCTGCACTCATCCACATCTGTAAAATTGTCATCAACAGCATTATAATTGTCACCATCATCATGTTCAAGTTGGGGGGAAAATGTGTCACCGCTGCTAATACATTAAAGTTAAGCAGTACTTTAACAGAACAAAAACCCAATAATTTTAAAAATGATTGTCAGCAGCAACATTGATGAAGTTACCTTGGCAGACACCATCGTCGTCAATGGCATAACCGTTCTGGCACGCACAGGTGTAAGACCCGTTGGTGTTGGTGCACACCTGTCCTTCTCCACACACATCCGGGTTATCTTCACATTCGTTGACATCATCCTGACATTGACTTCCGGTCCAGCCTTTCTGACAGACGCACCCAGTGACGGAGTGACAGTCCAAGCCACGCCCATTACACAGACAGGTGTGAGCGCACTCAGGGCCGTACTGCAGACTGGGGCATGGGTTGCACGTACGCTGATCAGAGTTGAGCTGAAAGCCGTTGTAGCAGGAACAGTTGAAGCCGCCCTGTGTGTTGTTGCATTTCTGAGCGCACACACTGTCTTGGCATTCGTCGTGGTCTTCACAGGCCTTGTTGTCTGTTGGGTCAAGGTCGTATCCAGAGGGACAAAAACAGCGTGCCACGTTAGTGTTTGTGGCAGGATCCTGAACGACTTTGCAGCCTTGACTACACCCGCTGTTAGAACAAATATTCTGTGTGCTGGAAGACTGGACACATTGACCAGAACTGACCCTGTTGTAACCCTTTTCACACAGGCAGCTGTAGCCACCGTCAGTGTTGTTGCAAATCTGCTGGCAGTTGTGGGACTTCTCGGCGCACTCGTTAATGTCGGCACAAGAACGAAGATTGTTGGTCAGCCGGTAGCCATCAGGACAGGAACACTGGTAGCTGCCCGCCGTGTTGTTACACGTCACCTCGCACTCGTTCAGCGCGTCGTCCGCACACTCGTCCACATCAAGGCAGAGGTTTGTCTGACCTAGAGAGCAACCAGTGATTATGTGATGAATAGTCAGCACAAGAAACTAGTATCATCACATAGGGTAAGTATAATAAGTGTCAGCGACAAAACAAAATAGAAAAGCTTTGAATGTGCAATACAAATGCACAGAGTAATGCATTTTTGAAAGGAGAATGAAGCCAAACGTATGTTATCAATCCCTACAACACTTCTTCGATTTTGATTTAGTGCAAGCTTTAAATCTAAAGAGTGGTTGTAAGCATTAGTTTTGCATGACGAACAGAAGGCGTCTTTAATGCGTATCTGTAAAAGTGCATACACATAAGCAGCAAATAATCAACACTTAAGGACAAAGCAGGAATGAAAACGTATGTACAGACCTGCAGGGGATTTGTAACCAGTGGGACAAGCACTGCAGGTGTAATCCACACTGGAAGAAGCTTGCTGTGCAGGAGTTTTGTCAGTGCAGGTCTGCAGTGGGTGGCAAGGGCTGGAGGAACATGCGTCATAATCCTCGAGGCAGTTAGCACCTGCCCAGCCTGGAACAGATAAGCAAACACGAGCTGAAATAATTCATGTTTCAAACAAATTATAAAAAGATAAATGAAAATAATGTGATGTTTTAAGCTAGTAAGCATATGTAATTTGACGTTTGTCTTAATCAGTCCGTTTTTTTTATTTGGAACATGAAATAATTAAAACGCACTAATATAACATAAAATAAATGTGTCACATAGAAATGAAAATCAAAACACAAACAAAAAAAGAAACAACACCAAACAACATACAGAGAATTGTTGATATATCTTTAAATCTTTGTTGTACACTGCCGAACTAAAGTTAAGGGCCAGAAGAAGAATCATCTCTCATAACACAACAAATCAAAGCAACACCTTCAACCCTTGAAATGTTTTAATACGACATGTAACCGTTCGAGTCATGTGAACAAAATCACCAACAAAGAAATTTCATTTGCGCAGCAACCGTCGGAAGTACCCCACCCCCCTTTCGAAAAGTGGCAAGAAAGTTCTGTCAGTTTGTTCAAGTTCAGTAACGGGTGTGGCCACCCCGGGCTGCAAGGCATTCACCGATCCGTGAGCGCATTGAGTTTACATGGTTCTGGAGCATCTGTTGAGGGATTGCCGTCCACTCCTGCTGCAGGAATCGGAAGAGCTGGTCCACATCAGCAGGTGGGGGGTGATTGTCCCTCACCCGGCGCCCAATGATGTCCCAGAGGTGTTCTATGGGCGCCAAGTCGGGGGATCGGGCTGGCCAGTTCATCCTCACAATCTGCTGACGCTGCAGAACATCTTGGACCACCCTAGCGCGATGAGGGGTCGCGTTATCGTCTTGGAGCATAGCGCCGGCACCCATGGTTTGCAGTGTAGGGATGATTTGAGGCCTCACGATTTCATCCCTGTACCGCACGCCGGTAAGATTGCCTCTAATACGGTACAGGGGGGTCCTCCCGTGCAGATGGAAGCCAGCCCACACCATAACTGAACCGCCTCCATACCTGTCATGTTCCTGGACACAGGCATCGATCTGTACATCTTGGGCGCCCAGACCGAGGTCGCTCAACAGCACTTCCGGTAGTCTGGAAGCGTTGGTGGAGCCGCTGAATAACAGAGTGGCTCACTCCTAGCCGTCTGGAAACTTCTCTGCCAGACACGCCGTCCTGCAGCCATCCCAGCGCCCGTCCTCGATCCAATGTTGTCAGTTTCGTTCTTGGAGGCACGCTTACTCAGAGCTCTGGTGCGCGCCCCTAAATACCCATTCCTGTGCAACTTTCGTTGAGGAGTTTTCAGTATGCCATGGTTTGCTCCTGCACAATGCCAAACACCGACTGCAATACTGCTTATTCAGCTAAAGTCGAGCAAATTTTATAGGAAATTATCGTCTTTTGACAACCTTTTCACTGCCCCTAAAAACGGTGTTGCTGAACTGCAATGCGTGCAAAACAAGGTCAGGCACGTGCAGCAGTGAGACAGGCTTCTGGAAAACCCAAGTTGGCCATTTTTTCGTCATGCAGTGTTGGCATAAAAAATAACAACGGAAAGCTGCGCAAATCAGAGGCCGGCCCTTAACTTTAGTTCGGCAGTGTATTAACAACACAAAAATTACGATGTAAAAAGCTCGTGTTACCTGTTGTCAACCAAAGACAAAAAACAAAGTTATCATCAATTTTGATTTTGTCCAAAGTTCAACATTTTATGTCAATGAAAATGAAATGTACAGGTTTAAATGATGCAGGCTGGTTAACTACCAATTTGTTTTGTACAAATTGCGAAAAGTAATTATGGATATAATCTAGCTCGAGCTGTCACGCAACAGTTTTTTTTGTGTGAAAACAACTTTTCAGTTCAAGTTTGACGTCTCTTTGAGTGTTTCTCACCTGTAGAACAGTCACAGGCAGCATGTTGGAAGTTGATGTTCCCCACTGCAGTCTGAACACGTGTGAAATTACACTGACCATGACCACTACAGCCAAAGCAAACGACCAGAGGGATAGTCTGAACGACAGACTGTGCATCGAAGGAGTCTACAGCAAATACCCTGAAAAATCAAAATCAATGAAGAAACTGAAGACTTAACAGAAATCAAAGAAATATTGTCAGATAATAGGTTCCATCTAATTTTATTTTTTAAGACAAAAGAACAAGTTCATCCTTAAGTAATGTAGACAGTTTCAAAACACGTGTAAAAATCTATTCATAAAGTTTAAAACGTCTATTTTGCTCGCCCTTTATAAAACAAGGATATTTTTTTTTAAAGATTCACAAAGAAATCCAGGTTAACTTGTAAAAGTTATTGTACGCGTTGATATATTTGGGGTGGGTTTAATCGAAGCTTAACAACAGAGTATTTGTTTCTTGATAATCGGCAATGCGCGATGACGTAGGTGTTCCCATGCACGCGTGATGCGTCGGCTGGTAAGCAGCGCTGAGAGGTGACTGTGCGTGAGGCGTGCAATGATACATGTTTCTGTTTGTCGTTGCAAACTGATGGGGAATTTGTACTGAAACCTGGCCATCCCTATTACGCCCAGGTTCAGTGTCAGCTTCTTGCAACCAAGGCTGATTACTGTGACTTTGTTGTGTGGACCACAGTAGATTTTTTGGTTGTGAGGGTGGAGCCAGACGCTGCCTTTTTGCAGCGCGCAGAGGAAAAAGCCAAGGCATTTTTTTCAAAGAGTTGTCCTGCCAGAGATGGTTGCAAAACACTTCACAAACATTCACACAGCTTCAACATCTGTGATTGTCACTCCAGATTCACAGACACAGCATCTAACCAGAACTTCTGAAAGAATGCCACTCAGTCCTCAGAAAAGCATTCCTCCCCCGAAAAGAACCGAAAGAGTTATTTGTTCCAAGGGCAAGCCCAGGAGAAAAGTCAGTGTGTGGTGTTTGTGTCGCAAGCCTGAAAGTGGTGACATGGTTGCTTGTGACAGTGAAAATTGCAAAGTTCAGTGGTACCACACGGCATGTGTTGGACTTGATCATTTGCCAGGGAAAGATGATGCTTGGTTTTGTCCGGCTTGCCTTGACATGTCACTTTAGCTTAGTGTAGCTGTCTGGGGGTTTTCTGTCAGTGTCAAGCTGTTTGAGGTTATAAGACTGAGTGACTGCATATTTTGAAGTATGTATTTGCCTAACTGTGCAAGTCTTGCACACTTACTTGTTGTTTCATTTGTGTGCCAAATCTGAATTCACACAGTCACACACACACATTACAAATATTTGGTTGACTTCATAAACAAATGTGTTCTGTTTTTATTTTTTATCCAAGCGAAGCAAGCGAAGCTAGGTTGGTCCCACACTAGAGTTGATTTCAACCAAATGATGTGTGTGTGTGTGTTAGAACCCCTAAAACTTTCACAGTTTTGACTCGACTACAACACACATTGGCACAGGCAATGTTATTGATCCCAGGAAGGTTTTAAGACATAAATCGTTTTGATCCGACATCGACAACGGCAGTTACAAGCGCTTCCAATTTCTAAGTCATAACAAAGAAGGAGGTCAAACCCAGGTCAAGAAGACAATCAAAACTCATGACGTCAAACTCATGACATCATTCTCTTCAACACAAGGAGCTGAATTCAAAATGTTATGACATCTTCCATGACGTCAAACTTGAGGATTCCATTTCCAAGCTAAAGTCTTTGTGTACATACATCAAATCTGGTGGTAGCACGAGATGTTGTAAGAGACACCGTGAATTACTTGCAATCCTGGTGAGTTGGTTGATATGATGGACGACGACAACGACAACGACAACAACAACAACAACAACAACAACAACAACAACAACAACACCTCCACCACCAACAACAAAAAAAAAACAACACCACCACCACCACCACTAACAACAACAACAACAACAACAACTACAACGACACCACCACCACAACCACCACAACTACCAACAACGAGATGTTGTAAGAGACACCGTGAATTACTTGCAATCCTGGTGAGTTGGTTGATATGATGGACGACGAAAGCGAAGCGAGCGAAGCTAGGTTGGTCCCACACTAGAGTTGATTTCAACCAAATGATGTATGTGTGTGTGTGTGTGTACAACAACAACAACAACAACAACACCTCCACCACCAACAACAAAAAACAACAACACCACCACCACCACCACTAACAACAACAACAACAACTACAACGACACCACCACCACAACCACCAACAACAAAAATCCATTAAAAACCGTTATTTTCCATTTCTCAACCGATTTTTATGAACATTTGTGAAAAGGTCCGTTGTCCCTTACTGAAGATATCGAGATGTTGGACGAGACTTCGTTATTTACTTGTAATCAGGTAATCTAGGTGTACATCAAATCTCGTAGCACGAGATGTTGGACGAGACTTCGTCATTTGCTTGTAATCAGGTAATCTTGGTATACATGAAATCTGGTAGCACGAGATGTTGGACGAGACTTCGTTATTTACTTGTAATCAGGTAATCTAGGTGTACATCATATCTCGTAGCACGAGATGTTGGACGAGACTTCGTCATTTGCTTGTAATCGCTCTCTCTCTCTCTCTCTCTCTCTCTCTCTCTCTCTCTCTCTCTCTCTCTCTCTCTCTCTCTCTCTCTCTCTCTCTGCCAAACATATATGCATTTACCATCCAAAGCACTGCATTTTCCGAGGAAAGATATCATCATAAACAGAGAGAGAGAGAGAGAGAGAGAGAGAGAGAGAGAGAGAGAGAGAGAGAGAGAGAGAGAGAGAGAGAGAGAGAGAGAGATAGAGTAAACAAGTATGAAACAATAACAACAAAACAACAACAAGAACATTACACACAAAAAAGGACAGTATTGTCATCAAAACAACAACAACAACAAACACAACAGCCACAACAACAACCACAACAACTGACAAGATTTCCAGGTGTGGAACCTCTCTCTCTCTCTCTCTCTCTCTCTCTCTCTCTCTCTCTCTCTCTCTCTCTCTCTCTCTCTCTCAATGATGGCTCCTTCGCTTGGGGTATGCAGTGCCAGGCACTGCACTTCTACTTAATTTTTGTACTGTGAGCACATGCACAGAAAAGTACATTGGAAAAAGAATGTGCAGCTGTCTACTAGTACTAGACTCATAGAATGTACATGCATGTGTATGTTATAATGATAATGTGACACAAAATAAATCTTTCTTCTGTCCCATACACATGACTTGAGCTGTTCATACATATGTGCCTGTTTCAGTGTTTGTTGGTGTGACTGTTACTTAATGTAAGCCATCTAAACTCTGAAAATAACAGAACAAATCACCATGTCACTGCACATACAAGTCAGAGCACAACAAGAAAGTTGTAAACACAATTCTGATACAATGGGATGATTCCAGAATGCTATACACACACATCTTCAGAGTCAAACACAATCACACCACACTTGGACACATGTTGGTCAGGGCACAGCAAACAACCACTATTTTGTCGAGGAATGTTACATCCTCGCCTTCACAAGGCAGTATTAGATTGATGGGGATAGTACTACTCAGAATGGTATATTTCATTACAACATTGCCAATTACACGTTCAACATGGATCCTTAAATGTGCAATTTTCTTTGTCTGCTCAATGTCCTGGGAATGCATCTGACACTTTCCCCTAGTAAATGCAGGGATTTTCACCTCTGCACATGCAAGACCTACAATTTCCTCTATATCAAAGCCGCGATCTGCTAGCACTTTGTCTCCTGGTAACAGATGATTCAGAAATCCACTATTTTCTGTTATCATCTTATCACTTGCCTTCCCTCCCCACCCCTTCGACAGAAATGAAATAACCCCTTGTGGTGTTATGCCTATGAGATATTTCATGGTGTGGTTGTGTTTATAATTTGACCATGTCTCTGAGCGAGCCCTACAATTTGAAGGTTTTTCAATAAAAATCTCAAAGCAGTCAATGATCACAGCAACATTTCTTCCAAAGGCCTCAATGAACTCATGTGGCATGCTGTCATGCAGAGACTGCCTATCTGGCCAGTGAATCAGTCCCACTAAGCGTTCATACAGAACATTCATGGTTTCCATGATGACAGCCGAAGAACTTCCCAAACGCTAACTGAACCAGTATTAGCACTAGTAGCAGCCGAAGCACGTAATATCCTGCTTACCAAGATGGCCGCCGCTTAGAAAACCAGTGGCTGTAACGTCACGATCGCATTGCCGATAGCATCCAAAACATTATATCTAAATTACACTTTCATTTCACACTCTTGGCCAAAATTAAGTGGGTCACAATAAGAGAACTTGCAAAAGGTCACTCACTGAAGCGTCACCGGGGTGTTGGAATTAACAGTGACAGTTATGTCCCCAGTGGCTTTATTGATCCGAATGGGACTGTTGCCACTATTGGCCAGTTTGTAGGTCACCGTATCGCCAGGGTCATAGGCACTGACTCGGAAGGTCTTGGCGATATTTGTCGTCACTGTCACGTTATCTGGCACTTCAAGAGTAGGCAGCCTGTTTTCTGTGAGCGACAAGCAAAAGAAGAAGCAACAAAAACGTAGTAGTAAATTTGTATGTTCGCAAACTAAGCTGTTCTATCAGAAACTGGCTTCATTGTAAATGTCAACATGATTAAAAATGCAAGAATTCGTATCAAAGTGTATTTCGTCAAAGGTAATGAATAAAGTTTCTAGTCAGACATAGGTATTACCAAAACAAAGTATTGAACAGTCATATAACTAACACTGTCAATTTATCACGTTTTAACAATTATCTTCGATAAACACCAAGCATGTTTGAAGTTTTGACTTATCAATGTCAGGTTATCGAAAGGTGAGCCATTTGGCAGGTTAATTTGTGAACAAGCAAGAACGTTTGTGTGACAGAAAACGAGCAAACATAAATTAAAAACCAACGAAAAAAAATAAGGATGTTCTGCTTTAAGCGACTGCTCACTCTCAAAGGAAAGACGAGACAAGCACATACTACTGAGAGGCAGCGTCCAAAGATCATTAAGTCTAATAACTTACTGGCGGCAGCGTTTTCCTTCAGAGCCTCCTGTCTGGACTCTTTGGTCTTCAGGGCAAAACCCTCACTGCCGGACACCACAAAGTCATAGACGCAGGCACTGTCGGACGCCTTACACACGCTCTGAGCGGCCTGTTTTTCACTTGCAGAGATCTCATCCAGGAAAATGGACTTGAACTCCGGGTGAGCATAGTCAGAAGGTCCTTCTCTGGGTCCGTAGCGTAGCACACTGTTGGCCTCTGTCACAGCCCCTGCAAGTTTGAGAGCTACGATGAGTAAAGGACTGAAAGTTTGCTCTACATTTGCACTCTGAAAGGTTCTTTGGTTTGCAAAGCAGGTAGTCATAACGTAATATGATTGCATTTTGTAGACACTTAGTTTGTTGTTGTTGAATGTTTTTTTTATATTAATTTGACTTAGGTATATCTAAAAAGTATTTGTGTTAAGCTGATTGACGTAGACAATGTGTATATATGTGAGAGATGGGGAGAGACAGAAGGTATGCAAACAAAAGCTGTGGCAGTTATTTTCAAATAGACCTAACTAATTTACAAAACCCAACTTAAGCAGAAATATGTGTGCATGACAACTAGAAATAAGCCATACCCAAAACACACAAACAAAACCACACACATAAAACAACAACACCAGAACTAAAGCAAATGCACACATACAAAGTATACCACACACACACACACACACACACACACACACACACACAAACACACTTTCTTTTCTTTATTTGGTGTTTAACGTCGTTTTCAACCACGAAGGTTATATCGCGACGGGGAAAGGGGGGGGGGGAGATGGGATAGAGCCACTTGTTAATTGTTTCTTGTTCACAAAAGCACTAATAAAAAAATTGCTCCAGGGGCTAGCAACGTAGTACAATATATTACCTTACTAGGAGAATGCAAGTTTCCAGTACAAAGGACTTAACATTTCTTACATACTGCTTTACTAAAATCTTTACAAACATTGACTATATTATATACAAGAAACACTTAACAAGGGTAAAAGGAGAAACAGAATCCGTTAGTCGCCTCTTACGACATGCTGGGGAGCATCGGGTAAATTCTTCCCCCTAACCCGCGGGGGGTACACACACACACACACACACACACACACACACACACACACACACACACACACACACACACACACACACACACACACACACACACTCAAAACGGCAACAATCAAAATAAAATGTATTCTAACATACAGGAATTTCCATATTGGTAATGAATCTGTCTGTCCGTCAGTGTGTCACTCAGCACAGTGCCACCAGGAAGAACAAAGTCGTCCGTTTTGATTGTGTTGTAATTTCCCAGGAGGCCTTTCGTCTGGTTCCGGAACTTCTCTGGCACAAACACTCCCAAAACCAGAGATTTCCAACCAATGGAGACGGCGAAACCAATTTCTGGAAAGTCAACAGGGTATAACAACATAAATATTTTGTTTAGTTTAATTTATTATAAATCGAAATATAGTCTGACCGAGGCACTGGCGGTGAACGTTTAAAAAAAATTTTAAATTATTTATAAAATCAAAGCAACGTTTATGCAGTGATTATGAAGAAAAGTATAATTTACTATATAAGTTTACCAACATTAACCAGAGAACAAAGTCTGTCCGAATTTTACTCTAGCATTCTAGAAAATGTTAATAACATAATACGTGTCTGTAACAGGATAACTGATGAAAAGTTGTCACCAACCAAAAGACTTTTCCCCCCAGGAAGTATTTTTGTATTACAATACAGAGGATCAATATGAAGAATAACAGCATAATAACAAGCTGTTTCCGACTTATCCATTGCATACAATTGTTTCTTGGTCCTACCTGAGGGGAAGATGACAGCCAGGCTGCCATTGTCTCTCATCAACGTGAAGTCGTCTTCATCCACAAGGAAATCATCTCCTTCCTCCTGGAATCGGCGTGTGTAGTCAGTGCCATCTCCGTAGACGATAAGAGCTAGAAAGAAGAAGAAGAAACACAAATTATGACGATAAGATCTGGAAATGAGAAGACGAAACAAAACTTGACCAAGTTAATAAACACTGGGTTTTTTTTTAAAGACATTCATGGGCCTATAAAAACAGATCACAATGTAATAACCAAAGGGAAGTACGAGCTCTAAATGCGTACGACATGTGTAATGGAGTAACCAAGAGTTATATGGAACCAATCTCCTGGCACCTGAGAGAATAACAAGCATTGACATGAACAGGCGAAATTCATTCTCCCACATAGAAACAGAGTCAATACAACCTCATCAAATTAGGCTGTAAGTTTGAAGTCTGAAACCAAGCCAATGCGAACTACCAGATTGAATTGAGCATCTTAAATTCTACAGACGGTCCGAAGAACCATTCCCTCCCACTGTTCATACTCACAGTTGTTGGTATTCGGATCCAGCTGAACATACACGCGGGTTCCATTCTCCTCAGCACCAAACGCCGTGAAGACGGTGGCATTGACCGGCGAGCCACTGTCTGTCACGGTGGGGGTGGTCCTCCCTTGCAGGACAAAGTCTGAGTCTTCAGAGGTGATCGTTGAAAGAGTGTACTCGCCCCAACCGTTGAATGTGTACTCTCGCTCGTCTAAAGTGACGATATGGGGGTCTCCGAATATCCACGCTGATATGAAAATGACGATACTTTGTATAACGATCAATCTTACTCAATGACAAATCAATGTGGGGTATTGTGCAATGTCTGCATAGGACTTAACACATGTACATAACAGGCGTACAGTCATACCTTAACTAACCTGTCTATTTTTTTTAAACAGATAAATGAAAAGAAGAAAAATTAAAAAATGTACAATTATTGTGAACTATACAGTATTCAACAAGTCACCTTTGAACTGTTTAAGGGGAATCGATCATCCTCTTACAAAACTAACGTTATACTCTGGCAAAAGCGCATGTATGTATGTGTGTGTGTGTGTGTGTGTGTGTGTGTGTGTGTGTGTGTGTGTGTGTGTGTGTATGTGTGTGTATGTGTGTGTGTGTGTGTGTGTGTGTGTGGGTGTGTGTGTGTGTGTGTGTGTACTTTACTTAATTATATGAAGGGGGTACATTGCGTGAACAATTGTGACAAACCGTATCTCTAGTGTTTAACAATACATCTTCATAGATTTTTTCACACGTATGTAAACACCTACCATGAACCTGTCCTATGTAAAGTTGTAGAGATGTATGTGCACAAGTTTCAATTATTGACGAAGTAAAAAACATTTGAAAATGATACATGTTTTGGCCCTTCTCGCAAACACACAATTAATGTACAATATCTGTGAAATGTGGTACCCGGAAGTAAAAGTGGCTAATAAATGCAATAAAATGAAACCCAACACTCTATTGTGATGGGGCGATTACTTCAGTCACACAATACATTTTTCATAGGATTTGGGGAGTAAACGTTGTATCACTTCTTATATGGTTTGCCATTCATTTGAAATGCGTACATACATTTTGCTAAAACTCTGTGTGCAAGCTCATCTAAGTTAACTTACTTACATTAGTGCGCAAACTTTATGAAAATGCGTTGACAAACACCCGCTATACAGTTTTTACAATTGTTTTACGCGATGTGCCCCCTTATTTAAATAATTGGGTTTCCTTGACATTTAATAACACTAAACTTCAACTTACTATATCTGAAAGGAATATCAGCTCTGCATCCTCCGACGGGTCTGAGCAGGTAATAAAACCGGCAGTATTCGGGATCTGACAAATTGATGTTACAACACGAGTCATGGGCTGACTTGTCCTCTGTCTGATACGATTCCCGGAGGTGCCAGTAGCTCGGGTTGTAGGCCAAGGCACTACCAGCGTTGGGTCGGGACATGATCAGTTGTTCGTAGTTTGGATCCGCCTTATCCAGCGAATAGCAGCATTCCTGGCATCATTGAATTGTAGATTTAACTATTGTTGACAGATGCATTTGATGTATGCTCTTTAGAGAATGTAAAGTGTGTGAATATGTGCGCAAACGTGTGATGCAAGTCGTAGATGCAGGTAACAATGTACGATCCGTAGTGCACTAAAGATACCTTAACGATTCTTCACGTGTAAACCACCTCGTCAGCCTTCACCAACCATAGATCTGTCCTGACTGACTTGAACACGGGCTAAGAACATCCTACCAGTTGGAAACATACCACAACTCTACTGCTGAATGTTTTTTGTATTCTTTAGTAAACAGACTAACATACGTGTCACAAGCAAATACAATTCAGCATATGATTCCCTCACTGCATAGAAACAGGGCCGTAGCAGCCCTACCGGCCACTCCGGCCATGGCCGGACCAGTTTTTTGTTAAAAAAAAAATCGTCTTCATAAGCTTCAGCGCTGTGTTAGGAGGAAGGAGGGGTCGTGACTTAGATCGCACAATGACAGCGTTAAGCGAGAAATTGTCACTAATAGTTGAGGAGAACATAATGGCCAGGGACCGTACCTTTTTATTTTTTTTTATGGCCGGACCACTTTTAGGAGCTGTGCTACGGCACTGAGAAAGCAGACCGGGAGCGGGAAGGTATCTTTAACCTTAAAATGCTGATATTCTAGTTCAAGTCTAGTCCAGGTCTGCAAGAAGAAATTCAGTAACATGCAACCTCACCACTATTATCATACCTCATTACACTATGTATGGTTTGTACTAACCTTTCCAGCATAGTAAAAACGGTTGCTGCTTGCCCGGTTCATCCGGTAACATTCAATTTGTCTTATGTTGTCAACCCTAGCCCTGACCCAGAGGTAGCGAGTCTTCTGCCACACGTCACGGTGAGAGCACGGGCATTCCGGCAGTCTGGAGAAGAACACTTTTCTGATTTCACTGTATTGCAAGTTTCTCGTGAACCAGGTAGTACAAGTCCCTTCAGGAGTTCCTGAAACCGTTCCTATCTTGTAGAACCACGTGCCAAGGCGACCTGTAATAAGGAGCAACGTAATAAATGAAATAATAGTTGCATCAATAATCTCATTTGAAATTAGACACCCTCACAACAAAACTAGCTTTCTGTTATTGTTACAGCCCAGGTATGTGTCTGCGTGTGCCTACAGAGCTATTCTCTAAAGCCGATTCCAGACAACATATCAGTTTCAATTCAATTCAATTCAATTCAAGACAACTTTATTATCTGAATGCAACAAACAGAAAGAAGAACGGGGAGAACTGTTGATTGAATGAATTCATAGATGGAAGATTGACTGAATGAATTCATAGATGGAAGATTGACTGAATGAACTCATAGATGGAAGATTGACTGAATGAACTCATAGATGAAAGATTGACTGAATGAACTCATAGATGGAAGATTGACTGAATGAACTCATAGATGGAAGATTGACTGAATGAACTCATAGATGGAAGATTGACTGAATGAATTCATAGATGGAAGATTGACTGAATGAATTCATAGATGGAAGATTGACTGAATGAACTCATAGATGGAAGATTGACTGAATGAATTCATAGATGGAAGATTGACTGAATGAACTCATAGATGCAAGATTGACTGAATGAACTCATAGATGGAAGATTGACTGAATGAACTCATAGATGGAAGATTGACTGAATGAACTCATAGATGGAAGATTGACTGAATGAACGATTACGAAGCCCCTTTAGGCGGATGTTCCCAACAATACCACATTTTAGCGATTTATACATTCATGTATTTTAACAACAAAAACATATGAAAATGTAAGCTTTAACGCTGTTTTCAATTTTTGTTAGAATGCAACAAATTGAGCAACGCCAACAATAACTATCCTCCACAACTCTTACATGACTATCTTTTTCTACAAGACCGACATATTTCGTGCTTATGTAACTTGGGAAAAAGTAAACCGTATTTGTGACCCTCCATCAGAAAATGAGTCGCATGTCACCTCGCGCGGTTCTGCGCTAGGCTTAATATGAGTCCGGGGAGTGTCTTGTAACAGTGTGAGGGTCACCTTAGTCACAGGCTTATAACTCAAACAGTTTTTGCTCTTTTCTAAAACGGTTTTCACCACTGGATAGAGCATAAAACACTCTTTAGGAAAATCTAAAAATATGAAAATCATGCAAAGGTGACATGTGACTTATATCGTGGTGGAGGGTCACATTTGGTGTTGAGTTCCCATACCAACACATTTGTCTTGTCCTTGATAATTCTCCTGCTTTACATTTTCGTACCTGTGTTGCCTGCTACAGCATCTATCCTGTATGCTCGCTTTGTCCTGGTGTACAAGTTCAGTCGATAGTTTTCTTTGTATCCACTGGACAGACCGATGATGACGTAGGTCCAGCTGCCCCTGTAGGTCCATGTCATACCATCAAGCTTGTAGTACACCAAGGCGTACGTCGTCTCACCGTCAGAAATGATGGCCAGTTGAAATGTCGCCTCTCCTGCATCCTGAAATTATTAAGTTCTTATTTTTTGTTTCAGTCGATCATTGGAAAAAAAAACTGCCTTCGCAAGTGCCGAACATGCAAGAGGATACTCAATAGCAGATAAAGAAAAGCCACAAAAGCACAGCTCCAAAGTTAATACAAATTTCAATAGTTTACCGGTCAGGAAATGTTGTAAGATTTTTATCAGCATTTAACACGAGTACATGTTCTCCTTCACTACCACCTCCCCTTCCCCCAACACGCCTCACTCTATACATATATCTCTCTCTCACTCTCTTCAAATACTTTCTGCATGTAAACTTACACAAATGCAGTGCTGTAAAACTATGGTAAACATCGTAAAGCAAGGTAACCAAAACAAATGCAACCCTCAGGAATGTTGATAACGTCTACATCTGTTCACTAAATCAATTTATAGTTGGGGGACATAAACTTACACCAAAGTATGACCATTCCATAAAGTGGCAATTTTGCAGATTCAATGATCTGAATGTCATGCTATTTCAAGGAAGGTCTTCCAATTCGGTTATCGACTCAACAGAACGAGGTTTGACACTGAGCGGTAGCTATACTTACCTGATTTAAACCCTCAATACCGTTTGGAAAATCTGAATGTCTGAGTATACACAAACACCCCCTTCATCTCCTAGATCATCGGTGACCTGAAGACAGCAGTTTTAGGGCAATTCCTAGACAGGAAAGCTTTCGTGCCATTGACAATTTCGGAGCTGTGATTTTAAATACATGTTGAGGGAAAGGTAAATGTCGGACCATTTAACCTACAGACTCAAAACTGGAATGGTCGTGGACGAACTGCAGTTCGTTAACAACAACTATGGACATTTTTGCTAAACTCAAATGACAAATTAACCCCTTCGTTGTAAAGTTACACTTGCGCAATGTCGCACAAAATTCATCAATGATATGAACGCATTCATCCATGGGAAATACCCTGATCCTGCCTGTAAATTCTGTATTAAAGTCACTGATGGTCTAATGTTGATTACGGTATCTATGTCATTCGAATCACCCCAAAGGTAACAATCTGGAGGGCTTAAATCGGGTTTGTTTGACTACCGCTCAATTTGAAACCTCCAATATTGTTGAATCGATCACCTAGTTTGCCAACTTGTTTTGAAATTGCACAAACGTTAGACGATTGGATCTACACGATTTTCAGGCATAAGCTGCAGTTTATGCCCCTGCAATATGAAGTGATTCGGTCAACAGATGTTGAATTAAGTTATTAGCATTTTTGAGGGTTGCATTTGGGGGCGGGGGGTCACCCTGTACATGCATACCGTTTTAAGACCTGTCGTGGGCGATTTGTCCTTGTAGCATTTGAAATATGGCTTATTCTTACAACAGGAATTCTTATCCTTATTTTCAAGAAATCTGTTACGTGACCAATTTTCTTTTTTGTTCATGGGCTTAGACTCCCACGTTCACTCATGTTTTAGCACGAGTAGATTTTTACATGTATGACCGTTTTTACCCCGCCATTCAGGCAGCATACGCCGATTTCGGGGGAGGCATGCTGGATATTTTCGTGTTTCTATAACCCACCGAACTCTGACATGGATGACAGGATCTTTTCCGTGCGCACTTGGTCTTGTGCTTGCGTGTACACACAAAGGGGGTTAAGTCACTAGCAGGTCTGCACATAAGTTGATCTGAGAGATCGGAAAAATCTCCACTCTTAACCCACCAGGCGGCAGCGACCGGGATTCGAACTCACGACCTCCCGATTGGTAGGCCGACGTCTTACCACCACGCCACTGCGCCCGTCTGGCCATTTTAAATCCAATGTGCAAGTTGAAAGTAGAATAAATTGATTGTCTGATTTCGAAAATTACCCTTTCGATTCTGTGTATGGCGAAATAGTGAAATGTTCTGTGTTATGCTGGTTCGAACTGTTTGTTACCATGATCATACAACAGAATAAAATGCATCCTATCTTCATATTTCTCACGTCATCTGGATCGTAGTTCACAGTTCTGTAGCGGCCCTGTTTGACACGGTCCCACGTGACGACCATGACGAATTGTGCATTGAAGCTGCTGGTCTCGGCGAATTCCTGAACTTCCGTGCTGGCTTTGGTCAGAACGCTCGCATGCGCAGGTTGGTCACTGGTGTACTGATGGTAGTAGACTCCTTAAAACAGCACATAAGTAGAATAGATCACCATCTAAATTACTCATACACGTCATCTTGGTTATAGATTAAACTAATCATAAACGAATATGCTGCTTTTGGGCTACAAATATTGAAGAAAGCATTAACAGTGTTTACTGTTTGATCAATTCGCCCCACTGAGTCTGTGAAATATAACCAGTTTCAACTAGACTTGTGTTATATCCAGAAATGATCAAGCTCTGAAAGGATGTGAAGTTAAAAAAAACATAGGCTTGAAGCTTGTCTGAAGGTCTTCAAACCTTAGAAGTGTGTGACATTTCAAAGCCCTAGCTCTAGTTTCCAAAAACACAAGAAAATGAAAATATCTTATCTTACAGAGAATCGACCTCACCATGACTTTACAATCGGAAAAGAAACATTTAGACGTGAATCATGTTTGGAGGTCAACTGACGCTGTGAATGTTTATAATCTTTCAAAGCTCTTAGTTTAAAAAACAAACGTGAGAAATTGACAATGTTGCCCGTTTTACCCGAACGAAGGTCAACGAGGTCTGCGTCCTGTCTGGAAGTCGATCATTAAACCCTTACAGTCTGTTAAATTTCAAACCTCTATTTGCAATAAAAATCTCAATGTCAAGGTTTTCATGTTTAGATAACCTGACAGCATAATGCTGATCATTAGAGAGAAGCCTGATTCTCCGGTTGAGACAATAAACAAAACAGCCAGACACAACCACTTGAAAAGCATGCATACACGTACCTCCCACACTGTCTGAGTTGTCAATGTAGGCACAGTAGACACAGATCACTTTTCCTCTTTCAGGCAGATCGGGCCATGCGTATGGGTTGCCAATGGACACAAGGCCGTTGCTGCCAATCTGATCATGAAAGATAAACATGGTACTTCTGGCTGAATCGAGTTCAGCAAAGCAAGACGTCGTGGGTATGCATGGTTTAAGGTCCCCCATTCCACTCAACTACCGACTAGATCTGAGCCAAACGCTCAGCCCAAGTTCAGTTAAATTTGTGGGCTTTATTTACTTTTCGTTTGCTCATGTGCACAGCATTAATACCTTGTCTGTTTATGCAATATTGGGCACATAGAAGAATAATCTTAATTGCAGCATACACTACTATCAACTAAAGCTGTGCCTGTTCAATATATTGCTATCCGTAAGTGATTTAATCTGAAAATGTCACAGAGATCGAACTCAACACAAAATCACGACCAATAAATTGATTAGATAACTTAAATAACCATTTAATCAACGAGTAACAATCTTGATTTGGCCGAGGCGATACATCACCTAGTCTTTTATAAAGCAAAAAGCAGAAAAGCCGTTATTTTAGTTTTACCTACAAGATATAAATATCAATGCAATTACACCTTTGTTACATATTAAACAAACTAGAACAGAAAAACAAACAGAGCAAACACCCTCAGTAAATTAGAGTCGAGTCCGTGATACACAAAAATCATACGCAAAATGTAGAGGACAGTCGAATTGTCTGCTTGCATGAATGTCGAACTCAAGAGTTCACCTTCTTAATTGTGGTACTTCTTCTACCGCTACATTTTTACCGAACACTATAAATGTAACGTTATAATTATTCTACTTTTTGATTAGTACAGAAGACGCACATGAAAATGCTTTTACCCCTACGATTATTAAATATCATTTCCACTCTCACCGCTGTTACTACTGCTTATTCCCAAAACCGTGCACTTACATGGACTTCATGTTCAATTTTGTTTTTAAATGGAAAGCCGTTCTGCACAGCGACTTTGGCAGTGGCGTGGTTTGATTGTTGCAACTTCCCATCTTGTTGTAAGGTTCCGTAAGGAAACAACGCTAAGAAGAACACACATTAATTGAACTTTCAGAATATTGCCAACCAACACACACACACACACACACACGCACACGCACATGCACACACACGCACGCACACACACACATACACACACACACACACATACACACACACACACACACACACACACACATACACACACAACCACACTCTCACACACACACACACACACATACACACACTCACACACACACACACACACACACACGCACACACACACTCTCACACACACATATACACACACACACACACACACACACACGCACACACACACACACACACACACACACACACACACACACTCACACACACACCATTGTGTGTGTTTTTCCTTTACTAACATTTACCAAAATAAAATCATTTTGTTTCCAAGCTTTTTCACATTTACGTCCCAATTATGTATGTATGTTAAATATTCTTTCGGGAAAGTGCTAGACAGATTTGATTTGAGGTAGAACTCACCATACTGTGCAATTGCGGATGCTGGAAAAAAATGTAAAGAAAAACCTTTGTGATTTTCAAAACCAAAGATAAAATGAAAAGTTCCATAACATGTACATGACTGTGTTACTTTAGATCTCGCTCCCCCTCTCTATGTCTGTCTGTCTGTCTGTCTGTCTGTCTGTCTGTCTGTCTGTCTGTCTGTCTGTCTGTCTGTCTCTCTCTCTCTCCCTCTCTCTCTCTCTCTCTCTCTCAACAAGGTCAACATGTGTTTGAAACTCTAGTTTGAATATTTGTTGCTCAAGGCCAATCTTCTAACGGATTTTTGTATTATTGACATATAACTTAACTATAAATTCAGTGATTGAAATTCTTTGAGAGAAGAAAAAGGACTTCATCACCACTTAAAGCTATTTCATATTGTGACATTGTTAACTAATCTAAAATTCAGTAATTGCAATTCTTTGAGAGAAGAAAAAGGACTTCATCATCAACTCAAAGCTATTGCATATTGTGACATTGTTAACTTAACTAAAATTCAGTGATTGCAATTCTTTGAGAGAAGAAAAAGGACTTCATCATCAACCCAAAGCTATTGCATATTGTGACATTGTTAACTTAACTAAAATTTATTGATTGCAATTCTTTGAGAGAAGAAAAAGGACTTCATCACCAACTCAAAGCTATTGCATATTGTGACATTGTTGTTTATACTACAACATTAATTAATCTGTTATTTGTATCTAGAATTGTGTTTATGAACTATAATTGTTTATATTTCATTTGTACACATTTCAGCTTCCTCCATATTCCGTCATCGTAAATTTTTGTTAGGTTTCTAAACTAATCTTATGGCATCTTCAAATAATAATTGTCAAAATCATTGGCTTCTCAAAGAAGGCCTCCATATCGGCCATTTAAACATTAACCATGCATATAACAAAATAACAGACATATTATCTTTACTTTCAAACAACGGTAACAACTTTCATATTTTTGGCTTTACGGAATCTCGACTATCTAACATCATACCTGATTCAGATATTTTCATTTCAGGTTATAATACATTACGAAGAGATTCTACAAAACACTTAGAAACTGGTTTGTTAGTTTATATTAACGAATCAATAATTTACAAGCGTCTTCAACATCTTGAAACACCTGGTGTTGAATGCATTTGGTTAGAAATAGGATTAAAAAGATCAGCACCAATCATTGTTGGTTTTTGCTACCGAAATCCAGCAGAAAAGGTTCACTGGTATGATGAATTCATGGATATGATGGATACAGTTTCAAATGAATCAAAAGAAATAATTCTTCTAGGAGATTTTAATATTGATCTTCTGAAACAAAATAAAACTTGGTTGGACACTATTAATCTATTAAATATACATCAAATGATCCAAAATCCAACAAGAGTTACTCCCAATTCTAAAACACTCATTGATCATATTTATGTTTCTGAAAAACGTCATATCAAAGAAACATGTGTACCCTTTTTTTCTGTCAGTGGCCACTTTCCCATTTGTATCACTTGGTCTCGTAAAGGGGTTAAAATTCCAAGGGTTGGTCACAAAACTATTACATATCGTTCATTCTCTCATTTCAGTGAAAGTGCATTTCTTTCTGATCTCAAAAATAGCCCACTTTCAAATACTTACAATTTTACAAATCCTGACGAAGCTTTAGAGTTTTGGACATCTATTTTCATCATCATTTACAATAAACATGCACCACTGAAAACACATCGAGTAAAGCAGACAGAAAAACCCAAATGGATCGACCAAGACATAGAAAATGCTGCAAATTACCGTGACTTCTTAAAACAACATGGTACCCACGAAGAGTACACACAACAAAGAAATAAAGTAAATTCCTTGAAACGAAAAAGTAAACAACATTATTTTCAACATCTCATTACATCTAAACAAGATTCAAAATCTATTTGGAAAGCAATTAACCAACTCACAAACAAAGAAACTTCAACAAAATCTTCACAAATAATTGACATTTCTGCAGATACACTCAATGACCATTTCTCAAAAATTGCTGATAAAGTAATTTCTTGTGATCGGACACAGTCAAATAATTTAGAACATTTAAAGGAATACTGCAATTCAAAACAGATACATTTTCAGCATACACTGCCACCAATGACTATACTGGATGTTTACTCTCATCTTCAGCATCTAAAACAAACCGGAACACGTGACATAGATGGTCTGGATGCAAACATTATAAAAATGGCAGCTCCAGTTATCACAGATACATTGACATTTATCTATAACCTTTGTATTGACAAAAGATATTTTCCTAAACAATTCAAACAGGCTAAAGTGATTCCTCTCTTTAAATCAGGAGATACTACAAATCCTTCAAATTATAGACCAATATCAAAGCCTATTGAAAAACATATCAATAAACACATCCTTTCTCACTTTGAGAACAATAAATTGATCCATGATAATCAATCAGGTTTTAGGCAAAAACACTCATGTCAAACAGCGCTTATTAGTTTAGTAGACCAATGGCTGACAAACATTAATAATAATCAGTTTTGTGCTGCTCTATTTGTTGACTTTGCTAAAGCTTTTGACCTAATTGACCATAAACTCCTTATCAAAAAGCTTGAGATTTATGGAATTGCAACAGATTCCATAAACATTTTAACATCTTTCCTGTCAGACAGACAGCAAAGTACTTATCTGAAACAATCATACTCTTGTAAGCAAACAGTAAGATTTGGAGTACCACAAGGTTCTATTCTTGGTCCATTACTGTTTTCTATATATATAAACAACCTACCTCTATTTGTAAAATGCATGTGTGAACTATTTGCAGATGATACTACAATTCATTCTAGTCACCAAGATCTTAATAAACTAGCAAATATCCTCCAAGAAAACATTGAACGATTACTTGAATGGTCAGAACTAAACCATATGTCACTGAATCCAAATAAAACTAAATGCATGCTACTTACCACGAGGCAAAAAAGACAAAATCTAACATCTAAATTTCCGACATTGCTAATACGAAATCAAGATGTTACCGAAGTTGATAGCCATAAAGTCTTGGGAATAACTATTGACAATAACCTGTCTTGGTCAAAACATGTACCGTAAAATCCCTAGCATAAGCCCACCATCTAGCAATCGCCCACCCCCCACTTTGGGCCAAAAGTTGTGCACAGGGGTAACTACCTAGCAAACGCCCACCCTGCTTTTTTCAAAAAGACTATAGGCTCACTTTCACTAGGATTTGTGCAGCCTGTTCTAAAAGTCATCTTTTTCCCCTTCTTTAACTTTTCGTGTTTCTTTCCTTTTTATATTTAGTCAAGTTTTGACTAAATATTTTAACATCGAGGGGGAATCGAAACGAGGGTCGTGGTGTATGTGCGTGTGTGTGTGCGTGCGTGCGTGTGTGTGTGTGTGTGTGTGTAGAGCGATTCAGACTAAACTACTGGACCGATCTTTATGAAATTTGACATGAGAGTTCCTGGGTATGAAATCCCCGAAAGTTTTTTTCATTTTTTGGATAAATGTCTTTGATGACGTCATATCCGGCTTTTCTTGAAAGTTGAGGCGGCACTGTCACGCCCTCATTTTTCAACCAAATTGGTGAAATTTTGGTCAAGTACTCTTCGACGAAGCCCGGGGTTCGGTATTGCATTTCAGCTTGGTGGCTTAAAAATTAATTAATGACTTTGGTCATTAAAAATCTGAAAATTGTAAAAAAAAATAAAAATTTATAAAACGATCCAAATTTACGTTTATTTTATTCTCCATCATTTGCTGATTCCAAAAACATATAAATATGTTATATTCGGATTAAATACAAGCTCTGAAAATTAAATATATACAAATTATTATCAAATTTTTGTTTTCGAAATCAATTTAAAAACACTTTCATCTTATTCCTTGTCGGTTCCTGATTCCAAAAATATATAGATATGATATGTTTGGATTAAAAACACGCTCAGAAAGTTAAAACGAAGAGAGGTACAGAAAAGCGTGCTATCCTTCTCAGCGCAACGAATACCCCGCTCTTCTTGTCAATTCCACGTGCACTGCCTTTGCCACGGGCGGTGGAGTGACGATGCTACGAGTATACGGTCTTGCTGCGTTGCGTTGCGTTCAGTTTCATTCTGTGAGTTCGACAGCTACTTGACTAAATATTGTATTTTCGCCTTACGCGACTTGTTTCTTATTCTTTGTCCCCTCTCCTCACTCCCACCCATCGTTCATGTTTTTTCGAGTTTCTCTTCTCTTTTTTTTCCTAAGTTTGTGGGTTTTTCTTTCTCGGAAAGATTGGGCCTTTTGAAGACAAAATCCAAGTTCAGTTAACGTTTCATTTCCAAAGACGATCGTGTAATTTCTTCCCTGTACAGAAAGAAAGGGCTTCATTGGTGTTGACATTTCGACATTTCATCAAGTTTCTTTTTCCCGGAATTGTTATTGTTATTGTTTGTCCTTGCAAAGGTCTGGTGATTTTCTTTTTACTTTATAAATTTATATGAATGACTATGCTTGGGTTGTTTTCAGAAGAGCCAGTCCTTTTCTCTCTCTCTCTCTCTCTCTCTCTCTCTCTCTCTCTCTCTCTCTCTCTCTCTCTCTCTCTCTCTCTCTCTCTCTCTCTCTCGGTTGGCCTTCTTTGCCTCAAAGTCATTTTTTTTCTTTCTTTTTTCCTTCACTTCTACTCACACGACCTAACTTACATGCTTTCGGGGTTTGTATTCACTCAATTACACGATTGAGCACAAAACTTACTTTGTGCAAAGGGGTCTATCCCTAGCATACGCCCACCCCCCAATTTTGCCCTAAATCTGTGCACAGGGGGGGTGGGCCTATGCTAGGGATTTTACGGTAGATACACTTTGTAAAAACACATCCAAAAAAATATTTCAGTTATCAAAAATCAAACACTTTCTAGACCTTCGCACAAGAAAACTGTTTTTTCAGGCACATATTCAGTCAGCTATTGACTATGCGTCCACAGTGTGGGACTCTGCAAGTGCAAATACTTTGAAACACTTGGGCAGTTTACATAGAAGAGCTGTTAAATTAATTATTTTAAAAAATACATCTCTTTCCATGACTGATTATAAACGATTGCAAATTCTTCCTATCAAAGATAGATTTGCATATAACAAAGGTGTGATGATGCATAGAATTATGTCAGGGAATGCCCCTACACTCATTGCCTCAAATTTCAAAATAAATCATTATAGAAAATGTAACAAATTAATTACACCAACTCCAAGAATTGACCTGTACAAGTCGAGTCTATCATATTCTGGAGCAATTATGTGGAACGCCATTCCAAATATAATTAAATTACGAATTCATGAAACATCATTCAAGGAATATTACATGCTGTTTCTTTTACAAAACTTATAAAAACTATTATCAAGCAGCTGGCAAAATATAACTGTACTCTCTGATTATATTGAAAAACATGATTATATATAATTCATGAAGGACTTTTTTTTTTATATATAATTTTCAAGCATTGCTAAAGAATCCTAATGCATCTTAAAATGTCTTATTGGTTGCTTGACATGTTAATTATGGTAAATATGTCATTTGTACTATTGTTAAACTTATCTTTTATTTCTTCTTGTTTGTTACCCCTCAATGGGCGAGGGCCGGATGAAAAGAAGCATGTATACATTGCTTATTCTGTCACCCTCGTAAAATAAATTTCAATTCAATTCAATTCAATTCAATTCTCTTGGTCAAAAATACAAATAACATTTATTTATTCCCCCCTCTGCTTCTTTCTCTCTGTGAAGGTGTAGGGCTAGTTATTTTTCGGTAACTTACCCAACAACCAAAATCACTTACCCAACAACGGGCCTGAATCCTGGATAGCTCACATGTTGATGAGTTAGACTTTGAGGGAACTACTTTAGCGATTGAAAAGTTCCGAACGCTCCAATGTACGAAATATACATCTCTAGACCAAACAATACAAACATACTGCATTTAAACTGGCAACTACAGGCTTGAACACATTAATCTCCATATAAAATCTATGAGTTTGGTTGTTTTATAAATCCAAATCTAACGATCAGTGCAGAGAAACTCGCTTTAGATCTCTCATGAGTGCACGCAAACTCCCAAGGCAAGTAACTCGCGTACGACAAGAGTAGTTCCCCTTCCAAATTTTCTGAACTGAGTTGCTTGGACAAGAGACTGCAATCCGACGGTAAGTTTTCGACAATATTTCATTTTATAAACAGATCACACGCAACCAAATGCACACATCGCATCAATTTAAAGAACATACAACGGTTGCATACACTATTTTGCCCCAGAAAACGGAACTTCATACAGTTTTTAACGTTGGAACACGGGTGCAAAAGTTCGTCTGCTTGTCCCATTCGAAGAAAGAACATTTACTAAGCGATACCAAAACATGACCAGAACACACACTATCTGCCTTTACCGGCACAGCAGAATAACAACATAACTGTGTACTTGATTTTAGTCCAAAACAGGGAAACTGACAAGAAGTGTAAACAGAATTGATTGATTTTCCCTGAACTATACAACCGCGCATTATTCAATCTCCAGCGCAGGTAGTGATTTGGTTGAGTGATTTGGATTCGATGAAACTTTCGCACAAAAACTCCTCTTTTCTTTGAATAACTGAAGAAAGGAGGAATAAAGAGGTTACATACCTCGTCTCAGTGATTATCAAAAATAATGGTCTCAGTTCGCGGTCATGAAAAAGCTCGCTGAAGCTCCCATTTTTCATGATCCGCTAACTTCGACCATTATTTTTGATAATCACTGAGACTCGGCATGTAACCTCTACGTATCGATCGATTCTGTTTAGAATTCCTTTTTGTTGTTATGATTGAACGCACACAAACATGCACTATTTTGTAGTCTCGGCTGGCCACCCAAATATGAAGTTTTGTCATCATTTTCCCGAGTTTTCATTCACAAATACCTGGGAAATAAATCTCATGTTCCCCATGCAATAAATCGAGGTGGTGAATGGGTTTGAGCTTCCAGGTGAAACGTGGATTGTCAAAGTAAAAGCCAATCAGGCTGATTGTTTGATGTGTGGAACCATCGCGGCTTTGGATTTGTGTTTCCGAGGACAACGATTGTAAGCATTCTCTCTCAAAGACCCAATCAATGTTGATAATTACCGCGGCGACTCATGATCAATTTGCAACTTATCTCTGTAATCGCAAAATCCACAACGAAAAGTCATAAACACTTAAAAAGAAAAGAAATATGCTCAACACTTACTGAACTCACACGTATGATCGCAGCTCTGTACATTTTCAGACTGAAAGAAAAGCGTCAACAAGCTACGTTTGACGTCACACACAAGGTTGACGTGTTATCTCGAGCTACTGTGACGATGCTTTGTGGCCCGGAGTTGGATTCTAAAAATTCGTCTCCCTGTGGGTTATTGTGCATTTTGTTGCACAACCAAAATGATGACAAAAACGATGTTTGGTGGCTTGTCATCAGACCAGCATTTTGTTGTTGGTCCTCGGGGAGCATATCGCCTTTTGTCTCATATTTATCAACCGCGGCCTTCGGCCTTTGTCGATAAAGATGAAACAAAAGACGATATGGTCCCCTTGGACCAACAAAAAACCTGGTCTGTCAACAAGCCACCAAACATCTTATATTGTCGGCCTCTGACGTCACATGGCTCAAAGAAGGGGAAATCCAGTGGTCAATCCATACATAGTCCTGTGAAATCTTGTTTTTTCTTTCTTCAAACAAATTAACGTGTATTAATATGATTAGAGTAGTCCCTCTCTGGGCGAGGGCTGGTTGAACAAATGCCACAACCCTCGTAAAATTTGATTTGATTTGATTTGATTTGATTTGATTTGATTTGATCTCTCTCTCTCTCTCTCTCTCTCTCTCTCTCTCTCTCTCTCTCTCTCTCTCTCTCTCTGGGAGTCTGTCTCTGTCTATCTGTCTGTCTGTCTGTCTGTCTGTCTGTCTGCCTGTCTGTCTCTCTCTCCCTTGAAGACCCACTCAGCCGTAAAGGAGGTTTAAATATGATTTAAGCATTTCACGAAAAAGTAATAGAAATCCGATGAAACACACTATCTTTGGCATTCAACACTTTATGACGTCTACAGGTCTTCTGCGTAGCTAATTAATACTTGTAAACCATACACGTGCTTCAATTATTTATTCTTGGCTTCTGTGAAGGAAATCACGAATAACACTGTAACAGGCAAAGTTTGACAGTGATATCCTCCACGCTTTTAGAGCGCTAACCAGAGATATAGCGTGACATAGCAAAGTGTGTTGCACGCACTGTGAATTCAGCTCACTGACCGGGGATAGTCGACGTTTTAAATCGCAACTAGGGTATGGTTACACTTTACCACTGTCCTTGGACATTGAGGGGTTGTCCAAGTAATCGGCCGGGAGGAAGGAAGCCCGGATAGATGCGACGGGAAAGCACTTAACAGGTAAATGGAATAAGCATTCGAATATCGCTAGAGTGTTTATCGCATAAGTTGAATCGACTAACACTGTAAACTTTAAACATAGCAGACAGATATCTAAGACAAGATGTCCGCTATTTATGTTTGTGCAGTGCGTCGTATAACCGGTCTGAGAGGGAGATAGTGGCCAGATGACAAGTGTGAAGGATCTGAGAAGCCGCCGAAGTATCATAACTCTAGAACAACATAGCTGAAATTCGACGGGATTTCGCGAAGTTATTGCAAGGTTATTGTTGTCCGTATAGTTGGACCATAGAGGTCACAGGACGAAAGGAACTGAGTAGACCGAGGTCGCCAGTGGAAGGAATTAGTATTCAGATACATTTCCTAGTGAACGACCATAAACGCTGTGTAATTCTGTGTATGAACAGAGTTAAAATATGTCTATAAGATCTTAAGTACATAAGATATAATGAGTGTTTAGTAGGCAGAGCAGACGGTAATTTGGGTCTGCCGGAATATGAACGGTAACTGTTTTTCTGACTACACACGAGCCGTGATTCGATACCAGTAAAGTAGATATCGTGTGCTTGTGAGTTCACAGACCGTTTGTGTATTTCTCTACATAAGTGAAGGGTAGAGTTTTTTTGTGGTAAAATTGTGCACGAGATTGTAATCTCGAGTTGTTTTTGCATCCAAACCTGTGAGTACCCAATTTTTGAATACCTAACCTTTATGTTCATGATTGTGTGTACTTGTGTGTATGTTTATCGTAACTGTATAATACAGTGGAGGGAACCTACATTTGGAGTTGTGTTTGTTCCTGTATGATAGCGTACTAACGCATTTGCATTCATTCACAGCTTCGCGTATTGTGTGCAACTGCCATCCGTCAAATCTACTCTATAATTGTATTGCTTTCATTTGGCTTCGAAAACACTGCAGCAATCTCCTAACTCGTAAAAGGAATCTGGCTTTATTGAATAAATTTGGACACAACGAAGCAGGTGTGAAGGGTAACAACTACATGTGTTTCTGTACCAATCCAGTTGAAGGAATGTATGCCCCTTGATCGAAACGCAACTTCCGCTCTGGACAGCAAAGCGGGTATACCGCAAATATGTGTATGCCGACACTTATTTTCCAATGCCCTAAACACCACAGGTAAGAGAATAGCAAACACGTCCCTCTTTATATGCCAATATTCAGAATCCGTGTTTTCGAACTATCACACTTACGTCCTGCGCCATGACGAGGCTTCGGATCCATACTATACCAGACGACGCGAAATGTATTATTTGAAAAATGCTCGCTAGCCTGGGAGAGCAGCCCTGATGTTCTCTGTTGGTAAGTGTTCAAACGAAAGGATGTTTGTAATATATGTAAACTCCAGGGGGTGTCTGTGGCCGGAAACTATTGGTTTACGGGAGGCGGAGGGTGCCTTAAATGTTCTGTAATTAGTTAGTTATTACCTTTAGATTGTTCCCTTACCAGCGAGGGTAGATTGTAAACTTGTCGCGTGAGTGGATTTCAAAATATTTCGTCAAGCTTTCGGTCTGGGGTGAGTGATCATCGAGACTAGCCGAAGCTCGAAGACCAAGACGAGTCGAGTCGGTTCCGGCGAGACATTAAAACATAAGACCTAATATGCATAAACCAATGTTCTTTAAGTTTGCGCACATTTTTAGAGTTAACATGACAAATCTATATAGTTTTGGATTAGGGAATGATAGAGAATACAGTGCGATCATTTGTTGAACTTTCAAACTTGAAAAACAATATTTTTCAACATTTTAATCATTTTAAAAAAAGCGTCTGAGTTGAAATGCTATCTAATAGCCTCGACCTATTTAAACATTCCTTGACCCAAATGTCAATCAATTTTATTCAAAACTGAGGTCACCTTAGTGTGCCCTTACATTTTGTTGCAAAACCAGATTATGACGTAAGACTTTTTTAATCTAAATAAGGGAGAACACCCGTCTGAGAATAACACCTGGCATGTAACATTTCACAAACATAGGTTCGGAACTTGGAATTGCTCTACACACACCCACATGCGAATTGTAAGCACGTCTGTGGAGTTAACATGACATATCTTTCTATTTTTGGATTCAGTGAATGATAACGAATACAATGCAATTTGATTTCTTTTGGGAAAACCAAACGTTGTCTATCTAATCTTATCGATTGAATTGTTTTGAAATGAAAATCTTTCTCATCAAAATTGTTCACAAATAAACATCAAAGGTGGCAATAAATATAGAAAGAAGAAAACTGTACACATTCAATCAAGTAAATCTTTAAAATAAGACACGATCTAGAATAGAAGTATGTGTTATTATAAAATTGTTTTTCAATGCGGGTTCTTTTTTTTAACCCTTTCGTCACATAGAGTACATGCTTATCACTCTACCAAGCACTGACTGCACAGCTGTGAGCGCTTCTAAAAACTGCTAGTGCAGGAGGCTTACTCAACTACCTAGGGGTACCTTCAGTTAAATGGCTCAAACTGTCGAACTAATCATCCAAACTCCACCATTCTTATTGTAAATAAAAGACAATTGAATGAACTTTGCAGATTCTTTTGTTTTAAAGCATTAATACTCCCAGTTTTTGTTGCTGTCCCGACTCCGTGAGAGAACACATTAATTTAAAAGCATAATGGATAAACCAGAGCACCGATCACTGTCACTCGCGGTCAGTTGCACATTTCTTAGTCAGAATCGAATGGCGAATTGATCATTCGATTGTACTCTTTACCCCTATTACTGTCTGTAGCTAATGGATCAGTTGGTTCCTCTTGAATTTGCCACAATACTTCAACAAACCGAACACTCTGCCGAGTCCTGGACAAACTCGCCTGAGAACTCATGATTCGCTGCGTTTGATCCAGGAATGATGCAAACAACTCGGCTCAATTTAACTTCAACCTTTTCAAACAAAGGCAAAAGGTGCGCGGTAAGACAGAGCAGGAAGTGAACTTTGACATGACATGCTTTACCATATTTTATTGTTCGCTGACAGGTTCTTTCTTTCTTTATTTGGTGTTTAACGTCGTTTTCAACCACGAAGGTTATATCGCGACGGGGAAAGGGGGGAGATGGGATAGAGCCACTTGTCAATTGTTTCTTGTTCACTAAAGCACTAAGCAAAAATTTGCTCCAGGGGCTTGCAACGTAGTACAATGTATTACCTTACTAGGAGAATGCAAGTTTGCAGTACAAAGGACTTAACACTTCTTACATACTGCTTGACTAAAATCTTTACAAAAATTGACTATATTCTATACAAGAAACACTTAACAAGGGTAAAAAGAGAAACAGAATCCGTTAGTCGCCTCATACGACATGCTGGGGAGCATCGGGTAAATTCTTCCCCCTAACCCGCGGAGGGATCGCTGACAGGTGAGTTCAACGAAGTTAAGTAACTGCATTGTGCTGGTCGCCAAATGGCGACTGCGGTCGTCTACTAGTGCGTTGACGACCGGCGCCTACAATGTGCGTGCGATCGGCGACTAATGTGATGAGAGGGTTACAAGAAACAGATATTGTAGTCCCAACATTGTGCAAGATTGTCTTGTTTTCTGATAGCTCTAGCACTGTACGCCTTGCAGCCTTCCATTTCTTTGGCTGATAAGAAACAATATAATAACAATGATGTTGATGGCGATGACAATGTTCGTGCTCTCCTATTAATATTGCTATTCTTGAAACACTGACACACAATACTTGCCTAAAACAGATTTGTAGGAAGCTTGGAAGCCAATGGAGGATGAAGGTAAAGATCCGAATGAGTACAACGAAACGGTCAGACTGCGTCCTGAAGAAGTTATTTTGGGTACCACAATCGAACCGCACAAACTGTTGGATTGAAAAAAATACACACACATTTGAGATTCATTTTGAAATCAGAACTCATAGTTAATGCATTTTCGTACTACTTCCACTCATGGCACTCATGAAAACCTACGTCACGCGGCCGAGGGCTACCTACACATATGTGACCCTCCACCACGGATTGAGTCGCATGTCACCTTTGCATGATTTTCATATTTTTACATTTTCTTAAAGAGTTTTGTATGCTCTATCCAGTGGTGAAAACCGTTTTAGAAAAGAGCGAAAACTGTTTGAGTTATAAGCCTGTGACTAAGGTAACCCTCACACTGTTACCAGACACTCCCCGGACTTATATTAAGCCTAGCGCAGAACCACGCGAGGTGACATGCGACTCATTTCGTGGTGGAGGGTCACATATTGTTGCCGTTAGCTAGTGTTTATTTCTTTCGTTGCAGTAAACCTTCTGCCTTCAGACCAGCAAAGGACTACATATACAGAGATCCAGGCCTCAAAGAAAAGTCTTGGCATCGAGGTACATTTTATAATAGTTTTTTTCAATGTGTGTTCTTTTTTTTTTTAATAAGGAGATCTGGTAGCCCGAACCTGGTCAAAGTTTATCTCTTTGTTCTGAGAGCTATAGCATTGGAATCCTTACCTAAAACAAACTCTACGAGGACATCACATGACTTGGTTTAAAACACAGGGTATATAATTATAACTGTTCCCTTAATACTCCAAACATAAAAAAACACTGTTAGCAGAGATCCTTAAACTGTGTTAACACCCTGGACCCTTTAAAAGCAATACGATAAATAAAAATGACTTAAACAAGCTGCTGTTTGAGTTTAGAAATAAGGAAAAACGAAGTTTCCTTGCTAGTTCGTGTGATCTGATTTTCTACAAAACAATGCCATGGGTGAAACTCTTCCGCCTCAGGGCGGAAATCCGCCAAATAAAATTGGTCAAATAAAGAATTCCTTATTTTGAAAATCTTAAAAAATAAAAATTTGGGGGGGCCGGCGATCCGATTCGTATTTCCCCTAACACAGTGACCGGACATCGCTGAGTCTTTGTTTAACTGGGCGCGCGAATTATCGGACTACAGCTTGGCATTTGTTACCATGTTTAATGTGCAAATGTGTGTGTTTGAGATACCAGGATAGGCCTACTTTTACCCTTAAAAGCCTGATTTTTCGTTTTCTTCCGGGGGGCGTCGCCCCCCTGGGCCCCCTAGCAGGGCGTTGCCCCTGCACCCCACCAGGGCCTGGGCGGCCCCTGGACCCCGGCCTCATTTTCCTTATTTTCAATTCTGATCAGTTTCACCCATGCAATGCAAATGTGCATGACGCATCAACATAGAGCAACGTGTTTATTATAGCCCAACATTTGACAATCGGCATGTTATACGAACTTGTGTAAAATTTAAATATTCAACACAATAATGCACATAAGGCACGTACACGATATTTCAGCCATTTTGTAGATGAATATTATACGAAAACACAAAGATAAAGGTGACTGTTAAAAGATTAGATGCACACACAAACAAACTATTGTAAGAGAACAATATTTCCCCTTGACCCTTTTGAAACATCAGATGTTTCTGTTATGTTTTGGTGTTCACGTATTTACAGCATCTAAATGTGGATCACGTTATATTAGGTTTTGTTTGAGTCCGTGCACTAGTTGTTTTGCTATTGTTTCATGTTTTCTATTTTTGAATGAAAGCTTGTCTTTACCGACATCTAAACGCATGACTAATGCTCACGTCTCGATGGCAGTACTGGCATCCACACCATCTCCGTCATAGATGCGCACGTAAGCCCCTGAACAATCATAATTGCTCTTCTGGCCGACAGCGAAGTCTTTGAAAGTAAGTTGCACAATGCCCGAGGGTACTGTGATGGTCCATACACAGTGTGTGTAAACGGCATGCTGTACGGGGTAGCCAGGTGAAGCGAACTTGTCTGCTCTGGAGGTCATTTTCTTTGACTCACACGCTGAATACGAAGAAAACGAAGCTCTCTACATTTGTCGTAACGCTTTAACAACGTTTCTGCAGCAAATGACACGCCTCAGTCATGAAAAGATGAGTGTTCAAAGAGCTTGTCATGTACATTTGAGTCTAAACGCAACCATTGACTTTTAAAACGCTGTTGTTCACACAACTACAAAAGTAAGCCAAAACCTAAATAAACATTCTTTGGCAAAGCCAAAATTATATTAAAATTCTTGAGCTGTAAAACAGTAAGTTGCGCTTGTCACGGTGAAATTCAGTTATTTACCCCACATAATTGACGGCACTGAAATGGTGACAAGATATGAATTTAAAGTGAGAGAAACAGGCGTGTTATGAAAAAAAAACCTAGAAAAGAAGCTGAAGCAGAAAGAAAACATGAAAGCAATCAAACATCGAGAAACAGCTGATCAAGCAAAGAACACTGATATGAAATGTTGCAACATGCCTTTGATTTCAGAGGTATAAGTGGCAACAAATCCAGTGCTTGTAGAACTTGTGAGGCTGTCACTGTGAAATTGGATCAACAAGGAGTTGGAACTTGATTTCACCGCCGGCGGAAGTGATGACCCGCACAAAGGAACAGTAAGCAAGGGGAAATCCTCCGAAATCCCGTCTCGTATCTGCAAACACGCACACACATGTAAGCATTTAACTGTTAAATTTCGTAACTTTTCTTTTGAAATTGGTATCAAATGTTTTAGAAACCGCTGCATGAATGTCTTCAAATAAACAACTCTCTCATTCTCCCTCTCTCTCCCTCTCTTTCTCTCTCTCTCTCTCTTTCTCTCCCTCACTCTCTCTCTCATTCTCCCTCTCTCTCTCCCTCTCTCTCCCTCTCTCTCTCCCTCTCTCTCTCTCTCTCTCCCATAGACATAGATGGTCTGGATGCAAAAATTATAAAAATGGCAGCTCCAGTTATCACAGATACATTGACATTTATCTATAACCTTTGTATTGACAAAAGCTATTTTCCTAAACAATTCAAACAGGCTAAAGTGATTCCTCTCTTTAAATCAGGAGATACTACAAATCCTTCAAATTATAGACCAATATCAATTATATCAATCCTTTCAAAGCCTCTTGAAAAACATATCAATAAACACATCCTTTCTCACTTTGAGAACAATAAATTGATCCATGATAATCAATCAGGTTTTAGGCAAAAACACTCATGTCAAACAGCGCTTATTAGTTTAGTAGACCAGGGGCGGACGAGGGGGGGGGGGGGCACAGGGGGCACGTGCCCCCCCCCCCCCCCCGAAAAAAAAAAAAAAAAAAAAAAAAGATTTTTCTATGCTGATTCTATGACCATTTCTAAGTTCAAATGGCACCAGATGGCACCATTTTGCTTCTTTGGGCAAAATTTTTTTCCGGGGGGGCATGCCCCCGGACCCCCCTAGCAAATTCGGGCGCTTCGCGCCCATCACATTCACTTTCAATTCAAAGTGCCCCCCCCCTTACAAAGCAACTGATCCGCCCCCTGTAGACCAATGGCTGACAAACATTAATAATAATCAGTTCTGTGCTGCTCTATTTGTTGCCTTTCTAAAGCTTTTGACCTAATTGACCATAAGCTCCTTATCAAAAAGCTTGAGATTTATGGAATTGCAACAGATTCCATAAACATTTTAACATCTTTCCTGTCAGACAGACAGCAAAGTACTTATCTGAAACAATCATACTCTTGTAAGCAAACAGTAAGATTTGGAGTACCACAAGGTTCTATTCTTGGTCCATTACTATTTTCTATATATATAAACGACCTACCTTTATTTGTAAAATGCATGTGTGAACTATTTGCAGATGATACTACAATTCATTCTAGTCACCAAGATCTTAATAAACTAGCAAATATCCTCCAAGAAAACATTGAACGATTACTTGAATGGTCAGAACTAAACCATATGTCACTGAATCCAAATAAAACTAAATGCATGCTATTTACCACGAGGCAAAAAAGACAAAATCTAACATCTAAATTTCCGACATTGCTAATACGAAATCAAGATGTTACCGAAGTTGATAGCCATAAAGTCTTGGGAATAACTATTGACAATAACCTGTCTTGGTCAAAACATGTAGATACACTTTGTAAAAACACATCCAAAAAAATATTTCAGTTATCAAAAATCAAACACTTTCTAGACCTTCGCACAAGAAAACTGTTTTTTCAGGCACATATTCAGTCAGCTATTGACTATGCGTCCACAGTGTGGGACTCTGCAAGTGCAAATACTTTGAAAGACTTGGGCAGTTTACATAGAAGAGCTGTTAAATTAATTATTTTAAAAAATACATCTCTTTCCATGACTTTGAAAGACTTGGGCAGTTTACATAGAAGAGCTGTTAAATTAATTATTGTAAAAAATACATCTCTTTCCATGACTGATTATAAACGATTGCAAATTCTTCCTATCAAAGATAGATTTGCATATAACAAAGGTGTGATGATGCATAGAATTATGTCAGGGAATGCCCCTACACTCATTGCCTCAAATTTCAAAATAAATCATTATAGAAAATGTGACAAATTAATTACACCAACTCCAAGAATTGACCTGTACAAGTCGAGTCTATCATATTCTGGAGCAATTATGTGGAACGCCATTCCAAATATAATTAAATTACGAATTCATGAAACATCATTCAAGGAATATTACATGCTGTTTCTTTTACAAAACTTATAAAACCTATTATCAAGCAGCTGGCAAAATATAACTGTACTCTCTGATTATATTGAAAAACATGATTATATATAATTCATGAAGGATTTTTTTTTTATATACAAACACATATTTCCCTGTTATATATAATTTTCAAGCATTGCTAAAGAATCCTAATGCATCTTAAAATGTCTTATTGGTTGCTTGACATGTTAATTATGGTAAATATGTCATTTGTACTATTGTTAAACTTATCTTTTATTTCTTCTTGTTTGTTACCCCTCAATGGGCGAGGGCCGGATGAAAAGAAGCATGTATACATTGCTTATTCTGTCACCCTCATAAAATAAATTTCAATTCAATTCAATTCCCTCTCTCTCTCTCTCTCTCTCTCTCTCTCCCTCCCTCTCTCTCTCCCTCTCTCTCTCTCTCTCTCTCTCTCTCTCCCTCTCTATCTCTTTATGAAGGCATTATGCCGATTTGGAGGCACTCAATTTGTTTAATACGCCCACATAATGCTTCATGTAAACTTTGCTTCAACACTTTGGGATAACTGCAGTGATATTCATTTAAAACGACTAAATTCTCTTTATCGCCGTGCCGCAAAACTGATTCTGCACGAGTTGAATAAAACAACAGATGATAAATTAAAGCTCCACAATCTCCT
>NC_090258.1:13850792-13868292 GCF_037325665.1 Littorina saxatilis
TCCGTTTAAAATGTTGTGCACATGTTCTTCTCAACAATGCAAATAAATTAGCAATAAAAAATCGGGGTCACCTCATAAACTTAATATGCATGCTGTGTCAAACTGTGTGTGCAACATTAGCTTTCTGAAGAGAGGAACCCGACCAAAGGCATTCGCAGCCATGTATCAAATATAGAACGACTGCTTCTATGGTTCGAACTACATATTGCTCACTCATTAAATATACATGACTTTTAATTGGGTTCCTGTGCATTTAACGGCAACGTGTTTAATCAATAACTATATCATCTCTATCGTTTTAAATAACTAATTGTTTCTATACATATTCAGAGCAAGTAATATGCTATGTTTGTTTGTATTTGCACAACGAAGTAAGAACAGCAACTCCCACACACAAAGCAAAAAGAAAGAGAAGTAACTTGAAACCGCTAGTTATTACCCCCTTAAAATCAATGACAAAATCATGTGTATTTTTCCCCTTGATCTCTCTTGAAGATAAAATATGATCAGTCTTGAGAGAGCAAACCGGATGTTATCCGTGCAAAATTCAAGAGTTGACTGAAGCTCTCAAGGTTATACACGCTGTATAGCCTAGATGGGGTTTCGGGTAGCGTTTGCTGTACAGAATTCTGTACATGATTTTCATCCCTATCTTTTCAACCTCGTCGCCCCGGAAAGTCATAAATAGACCACAGCTTTAATGCAAATGGTTTGGTGTTATTGTTGTTGTTGTTGTTGTTGTTGTTGTTGTTGTTGTTGTTGTTGTTGCTTTCCGTTAAATTGTATGTTTCACACAAAAAGAAAAATCCCTACCTGCTGTCCAGTTGGCTTGCAATGCGTGACCATTTGATATGTCGAACACAGACTTCAACAAGACGTCCATAACATTGCCATTTGAAACAACGGCTGGAGTCTGCCTACGGCAATATAGTCGATCCGTACGGCTGTGTCCCTGGTCATTCCTATACCTGACCTGTAAAAACAACTATGTTATCAGTATAGGCAGAATACATTCTTCATCACAAGTGATAAGTATCGTAACATAATTCAAAAAACGTCTGGAAAGCATTATCTTAATGTTTCAAATTCCTAGTAAAAAAAAGTATATCAAGATATCGATTTTTTGCCATACCTTTCTGCAGGAAATACAATCTGACAGGAAGTAAACAAAATTATCACTTGTCAAATAACGCAATGGACGTACCATTGTTGCTATAGTTTTCGTTGTCGTTGTTGTTGTTTTCATTGGTTTCAATATCATGCATTTACAATATCGTCTGCCACATTACCCGTTTGTTTCCAAGAGCATATTTATAAGTTTATCTTGTTGTGCATGCTCCTTTGTTATAACATTCTTCAATTATGGCTTTGTATTTATGCAACTCAATAAAAAAAAAACCTGTTTAAACCAATGGACGAAAGTCAAATCGAAATACAATCAGTCTTTTTTTTTAAACGATTAAATGATTCTCACTGGCAAATTCATCAATTTTGCCATTAGACTTATTTGTGGTCTTTATGATTGTTCTAACACTGACGTGAGTAAAGCTCAGATTATAACAAATGTTCATTTTGGCACCCGCACACTCAGTCACAGTCACAGTCACACACACACTCAAACACACACACACACACACACACACACACACACACACACACACACACACACACACACACACAACTACACTACTTAAGATGAAGTTTCAGATGAGTTTGTCATAGTTTTACGCTACTTGTTTTTTTGAGAAATTCTGTTTTCTACGATCTTTCCTTGCCAAATAAAACAGGTTGTATTTAATTGAGGACATGTTAAATTAGGCATTGCGCCTTAAACTATGTATCCCATGTTAAGTAAGGATTAGCCAGTCTCGTTTCACTTCTAGTCCTCTCTGATTTTCATGTTCATCCTGATTTACCAGTAGTGACTCCTCGGTATTACAGGAGCTGCTATCATAGTTAGACACAACGAGAGTGATGGACTGATAGGGTAGAGCGCTGATGATCCACTTGTAGTCTGTTTCGTCGGCGTACAGGTTTGGATAGCCGGGGGATTTCAATATTCCAGAAGTTCCTTCCACATTGATAATTTTTTCTGAAACAACAATAATCGTAGGACCAATCTTGAGATTCAAAATCTGGAAATTTAATAGAAACATACTCAAAGGTCCAGGTGGCTGCGAAATTCAATAGAAGCCCAAACAACCTTAAATTTGACGAGGGTCAACCACATTTGGGTCATGCTTGGAGGTCATCAAACCCTAGAAGTATATAACATGTCAAAGCTTTAGCTAAAACAAAACCTCTATATCAAGGTTTTTTAAAACTAGAACCCCTGCTGAAACCAGACATAAATCATGGCGGGAAATCGATCATCAAACCCTGAAAGTGTAGACATTTTCAAAGCTCTAGCTTCACTAACATCGTATATAATAACCTTAACGTTAGTTGTTGTTGTCTAAGACGAAAAGGCAGTATAGGCCGTCCATAGGGCCGGACACTGCTCCATCTTAAGATTCATTATTTACTCATTAGAATCAAAAGTTATTCTGATTCACCCCATCCCCCACGCGCGCACACACACACACACACACACACACACACACACACATGCACACACATACACACACGCACGCACGCACGCACACACATACACACACACACACACACACACACACACACACACACACATACACACACAGCTTACCTGGTCCACTCCCGTATACATTAAAATAAACTCCTTTGCTTGTGGCATCTGTGACATCATCGCTATGGAAGTGCAGCAAAGCAATGTTTTGTGTTAACGTCAAAGACGATGGGAGAGATGAGCCGCAGAATCGCCCAAGGCTAGTATCCGAAACTGTAGGTCCGTCAAAAATCTGATAAAAGGGAAAGAAACATGAACGAAGAACCAATATCCGTGACTGCTTTCAGTTTTGAGATGGCTCTAAATATATTAAAAGATAAAACATGCATTTTGGCAAGGATGTCAAACAGCTTTTGTGAAATGACGCCAGTGCCCTTCACTACCAGCACAAGGCTATTTATCACATATAAAGCCTTCAACGCTCATTGTTTCTGTCGACTCCCGCTTGCAAACAGTTCCATTCCCTCAAGCCTATCCTTCATTGGGAGAAGTCGACTTCGCGAAGCTCACTGCACGTAGCGTCGTCTCTCAATTGAAAAATGTTCAGCATTGCATGTTTCCTTCATTTTACGTTTATTTCGTTCATTTAGGATTGCAAGGTATTTTGTATGAAACTGGCATGACATTTTTAATTGTAGTGATGTACGTGTGATTAGTATCAATCAATCAATCAATATGAGGCTTATATCGCGCGTATTCCGTGGGTACAGTTCTAAGCGCAGGGATTTTTTTGTTTTTATTCAATTTATATCGCGCACATATTCAAGGCGCAGGGATTTATTTATGCCGTGTGAGATGGAATTTTTTTAACACAATACATCACGCATTCACATCGGCCAGCAGATCGCAGCCATTTCGGCGCATATCCTACTTTTCACGGCCTATTATTCCAAGTCACACGGGTATTTTGGTGGACATTTTTATCTATGCCTATACAATTTTTCCAGAAAAGACCCTTTTGTCAATCGTGGGATCTTTAACGTGCACATCCCAATGTAGTGTACACGAAGGGACCTCGGTTTTTCGTCTCATCCGAAAGACTAGCACTTGAACCCACCACCTAGGTTAGGAAAGGGGGGAGAAAATTGCTAACGCCCTGACCCAGGGTCGAACTCGCAACCTCTCGCTTCCGAGCGCAAGTGCGTTACCACTCAGCCACCCAGTCCACTAGTATATCTGCATGCGTCTTCAATATTATATTGATTTTGTTGATGAGTGGTGTTTAAGACCCTTGGGGCCAAAACGTTATTAAAAGCTTGTGAAAACTTGTGAAGTCCAAGGTTAGGCACTCTGCTCTCGTCGGAGAATAGAATTATCTTTTCTTGTCTTGACGACTCGAACCTTTAAGCCTTAAACGACCACCCTTTGTAGGGACCCACAGCAATTATATTGTCTGACACGATTTAATTATTTCCTTGAGCTCGCCCCCCCCCCCCTCCTCTTTCATAACAATTCTTTTATAACAACTCTCTCTCTCTTTTTTTTTTCTCTCCACCCCCCCCTCTCTCTCTCTCTCTCTCTCTCTCTCTCTCTCTCTCTCTCTCTCTCTCTCTCTCTCTCTCTCTCTCTCTCTCTCTCTCTCTCTCTCTCTCTCTCTCTCTCTCTCTCTCTGCCGTTCCCTTGATTGGTTGTTATAAACAAGTCCGACTGTATGGTGCTTAGTTTTTTTTTTCTTCTTCTTCTTCTTCTTCGTTCATGGGCTTAGACTACCACGTTCACTCATGTTTTTAGCACGAGTGGATTTGTACGTGTATGACCGTTTTTACCCCGCCGTTCAGGCAGCATACGCCGATTTCGGGGGAGTGTTTGGTTTTAATTCAGGTGACATTTCCAACTAAGGAACCACACTCACCTCAATGTAATCCTGACAAGTCCCACCGGATTTGTCATCTAGATGGAAGTGACTGTAGTAGAACCGCACATGGGCAAGGACTTTTTTTCTGAACTGTACGGAGTAGTAACAGTCGGTTCCAGGTGGATAACTTCCATCATCATAACCAGGCGACTTGATATGATAGGACATTGACCACGGATTCGTGTACGAAAACTTACATTCTGTAAAACAAAATTGAAAGGGTGAACAAATAGTACATCACTCTTTACACCTCAACAACAAAAATAATACCCGGGTCAAATGTTACCAATGTTTTACGTCCTCAACGTTTTGGCTAGCTACCTCACTTTCGGATTGCTAATATGTTATACATTGGTCAGGTGACAGCCACTCAAAATGAGGATACATCCACAATCAATCCGAAAAAAGCCCTATGTGTCAAACCTAACTACTGACCAAAAAGAATCAGAATAGGCAAGACATACACAGGTGTTTGATTGCCCTCAGGATATTGTGCTCACAGTTCATGGTTTCAGAACAAAGATTCAAACCCAATATGCTTTGAAATGTTCCCAAAAGTGCCTCTGGTAAGTAAATCGTCTTGCACTTTTAAGAAAATGACGTAGCTGTCGATGACAGCAACAATGTTGCAATCTTGAATTTTCCTTACATTCGCCAATGGGCACTGTGTTTGTACACACAAGTAATATTCAATTCCTTTTAAAAATCTACAACTACAACAAGAAAAATACACAATCATACAATCAAACCTAAACAGAAGCATCAGAATCACAAAAGAGCCTGTGATTGTGTGTGTGTGTGTGTGTGTGTGTGTGTGTGTGTGTATGTGTGCGTACGTGCGTGCGAGCGTGTGTGTGTGTGTGTGTGTACGTGTGTGTGTACGTGTGTGTGTGTGTGTGTGTGTGTGTGTGTGTGTGTGTGTGTGTGTGTTAGGAAGGTGAAAGTAACGTGTTTCAGCGCGCATTCGCTTGACTGAATGGTTAATCACGTTTCGGCGTTCTTATTTTCTCGTGTTCATATTGAAGTTTCAGGCCAACATATTGACTTTATTATTTTATATCGCTTGACGCGACGTTTTTGTATTTAAATTCTCCTATCAAGTATTTGTGATCTTGGGTTTATTTTTTACAAAATTGTTCACTGTCTTTTGTGGAACAAATAATCGCATCTTATTTTATATATTTTCATAATCAGAGACAACCTCTGCTGTTTCGTTTATATTATCACTTGATTCGAGTAACACATTGAAATCTGTGCAAGCAAAACGCCATTGAAGTGTTTCATCACATTCATCTGACCAGATTTTCAAGGTTTTCTTGACTGCAATGGGCTGGGTGTTAATCTTAGGTGTGCAGGCAAGCAGCAAGAGGATGGTTACATTGTCAGCACCCATCGTAGGCAGCCGTGTGGATTTATATACGCCACTACTTTTGCCATAACATGGGTCGAAAAACAATGGGAATTTAGTTTTTACCTGGGAACAGACGTTACAGTCATTTCAATCACTCAAGAACAAAGCTGCATGGGAGCATCAAGGGAAACACCTTGTCAAGTCCGGGCAGGGTCGACATCTGAGTAACAGCACGTGCGAGGTTGGCAGAAGGCAGGGTGTAGACGACAGTAATGAATACTTGGTCAAACTCACGTGAAAGATATTTGGATCGCAGTGACACTGAGATCAGTTTCACACCAGGCGTGCACACACTTGAAGTGTTTCTGGGGTTATGCGTCACTACCGCGAGCGTTACAACCGCGTGTGACACTACCGCGTGTAACACTATCGCGTGTGTAACACTACCGCGAGTAACATGACCGCGTGTAACACTTCCGCGTGTGTAACACTATCGCGTGTGAAACACTACCGCGGGTAGCAATACCGCGTGTAACACTTCCGCGTGTGTCCCACTAACGAGAGAGAGAGCGAGAGACAGAGAGAGAGAGAGAGAGAGAGAGAGAGAGAGAGAGAGAGAGAGAGAGAGAGAGAGAGAGAGAGAGAAAGACAGACAGACAGACAGACAGATGGACACACAGACAGACAGATGGACACACACGCATGCAAGCGCGCGCGCACGCATGTACATACAAAATGCATATACATTTCGAGGATTTTTAATTTACAAAACATATTTGTATTAAAAGCAATACTGAATTAAAAAAAAAAAAAATTAAACAAAAATTCTCTGTCTTTCGCTCTCTCTCTTTCTCTCAGGTGTCAGTGTCAAGTGTCACGATTGTTTCAACACACATTGAATTCAATGTTTCTGGCCACTGACCGTAAGAAACGAACCTTGACGTTTTCATCGTTATCATCGTCCTCGTTGTTTTCAGCCCGTTCGTACGACTGGCCAAAGTTTGGACTGCAAATGATCGACACACTTCACTCGGCCGGTCACGAAATTTTCTTTCGCCGAAATATGTTTTCTCCCCCACCAACACGTTTCACTCATTTTTGTACCAAAAACAATTCTTATGCAAAACCATCCTCTGACTTCGGGTTAGGGGTAAGTTTGAGAATGGGTTAGGTATGTAAACAGTTTTAAAATGCGTCAATTTCTGGCGATGTTTGTGAACTAAGAATTCAATCGACGCCGTCCGCGGGAATTCGGTATTAAGACATACCCGAAATCTTCGTTCACAAACATCCCCAGAAATTGACGCATTTTAAAACTGTTTACATACCTAACCCATTCCCAAACTTACCCCTAACCCGTAGTCAGAGGATGGTTTTGCATAAGAATTGTTTTTGGTACAAAAATGAGTGAAACGTGTTGGTGGGGGAGAAAAAATATTTCGGCGAAAGAAAATTTCGTGACACCGGAATGCCTGAACACTAACTCACTGCTTCTAGGCCTATTCTGGGCTGTCATCTCATTTGAGCGCGTGTTCACACACTTCATCTCATTTGAGCGCGTGTTCACACACCCAATTTCTTTTTTGCCCTCTCGCTTACTTTCACATATTTGTGAGAATGAGAACACTTCTTTCGTGATCCAAGACACACGCGGAAGTGTTACACGCGGTAGTGCTACCCGCGGTAGTATTACACACGCGATAGTGTTACACACGCGGAAGTATTACACGCGGTACTGTTACTCGCGGTTGTGTTACACTCGCGATAGTGTTACACGCGGTAGTGTTACACGCAGTAGTGACGCTCGCGGTAGTGGCCAGTACCCGTTTCTGGCTGTCACATTAGCCCTACTAATACCAGTCCTACTGTCAATTCGAAAATCTGATGCCGAAACCATCAATGTGCATCACATTCATTAACCTTCTCATTGAAATTGCTTTGGTTGGTCGTCAGTAACATTAAAAAAACAAAAACATTTTCATGAAATGTTCAGATATGTTTTACCTTGGGTACTGGTAGTCCACGTGGCAGCAAAGTCGACGCCAAAGGTGCCAGCCTTGTTTATTTGCCTGATGTAGACGTACTTGTCATACGAAATAAGGTTAGGAAGCAGTGAGCCATATGATGTCCCCAAGCTGTTCCATGCGTCGCGTAACACCTATCAATAAACAAGAAAGACAATTCCTGATGGACTCGTTTTGCGATGCATTTTTACGCCATTCAACCATTTGATAGGCCGGAGTTGGGGAAGTGCTTGTGGACAGTTATATGTGCATGTGTTACAAATCAGAAACACGTTATCTGCTACTCTAGCTATATAATTATATGTCGAAGAAAATTATATTGCTATGAATCAATAGTTGCTTTGTTTGTTTACTTTCAAGTGCTTTTAAAAGTTTGATTTTTGTCAAGGTTATTGTTGCATATGTGCGTGCGTGCGTGCGTGCGCGCGCGCGTGTCAGTGTGGATGAATATAGGGTAAGTGTATCCAATTCCGACCGACTTCGGGGGTACCTAAATCCGACCGATTTTCCAAGTCACTTTAATGATGAGGTTCATACGTCATCCCAACAGAAAGAATGTCATTCATACAAGGGCCGTTCATGAACCGGTTGATGACGCGAAGTCACGAACCAATCGTTTCGTCAAGAGAGTTAATTGTGTCATCTGCACCGCAGGTTCTCTGATACTTGGCGTCATTTTTTTAACTTTCCAAATGCCAAACTTTAGGGCAGTGTTTTTGACTCATCTGGGTAATGGTGAGTATTAGGATTCACATGTGTCCGTCCCCATGTCCGCAGACAAAAAACTTTAACGTTGGGGTTATCTCTGATGTTTTTCAAGCTAGACCTCTAAAACTGTGCACACTTTTAGAATGTGATGATCTCATCTTGCTCTAAGTAGGGCCAACACTCTCGCTGGTCTGTATCTCCTCAACTTGGATAGAAAAAAAAAGATCAAAGTGTGCGCTGATGTTCAAGTGGAAATGGCAAGACTCAGAGTCAGAGAACAGCCCTTGGGTGTTGTTAACCACCTTTTCACCATTGGCCAAGGTTACCTCTTCCTCTCTGATTCTTGTGCCAATTAAGGTTCAGTCTGTAGTGGATATACTGGGACAGCGTCCAGGTACTATGCCACAGTTCAGTCTGTAGTAGATATACTGACACAGCGTCCAATTACTATGCCACAGTTCAGCCTGTAGTGGATATACTGGGGCAGCGTCCAGGTACTATATCACAGTTCAGTCTGTAGTGGATATACTGGGACAGCGTCCAGGTACTATGCCACAGTTCAGTCTGTAGTGGATATACTGGGACTGCGTCCAGGTACTATGCCACAGTTCAGTCTGTAGTGGATATACTGGGACTGCATCCAGGTACTATGCCACAGTTCAGTCTGTAGTGGATATACTGGGACAGCTTCCAGGTACTATGCCACAGTTCAGTCTGTAGTTGATATACTGGGACAGCGTCCAGATACTATGCCACAGTTTAGTCTGTAGTTGATATACTGGGACAGCGTCCAGGTACTATGCCACAGTTCAGTCTGTAGTGGATATACTAGGACTGCGTTAAGGTACTCTGCCACAGTCTTTGAGGACGTCTTTTCCGTTTTTGTGATAGTTGAGGCGGAACTGTCAAGTAATCTTTGACTAAGTCGGGACTTTGATATTGCATTAGAGCTAGGTAGCTTGAAAATAAGCAAATAAGTTCGCTCATTAAAACTGTCATCAGAAACAAATATTTCATTACAGATTCAAACATTACTGCATTGTACTTCTTATCTTTTCCTGATTTAAAATATATATACATATGTAATGTTTACTTTAAAAACGCGTTCAGAATTAAAGAAAACATGTTGAGTATGCTTCGCGGAGACGAGTGTGACACGTGACGGTTTTCGGGTATGGTTAACCGAGACTATCTGAATTTAGTCTCGCCAATGACTGTTTTTTTTAGTTTATCCTTCAATTTGATGCCTATAGATTGACTACAGGTTTATATATCGCTTCACGCGACTTGTTTTACATTTCGTCAAGTTATGAAAGTTCAGAATTGTATGATTAAATTTGTTACATAACATTCCAAAAATTTCAAATAATAATAACACTTTTGATTACAGATTCAAAAGTTATTGCATTGTATCCTTTGGATTTCCTGGATCCCAATGTATAAACATATATGTCATGCTTAGTGTGAAAATCTGTTCAAATGAGAAAAATCGCCTTTTTTGTTCATATGACTCGGTCTTCTGGTTTCGGCTAGCCAAATCTCACTAGCATTGTTAATGACTCGTCCCTGATTCCAATGTTGATCTTTTAGTTTCAAACCAACTTAATGTTTTATTATCGCTTCACATGACTTGTTCGGTATTTTGTTCGCTGTCATGATGTCACCATTTAGAGGGTAGGGTTACATTTATTTATTTCTAAGAATATGCAACTTTTTTTTCCAAGATCGTTTTTTTTATTGGTCAATGATTCCACTTAAAAAAAAAAAAAAATAGAAATGGAGTGCAATTAAAATTGTTACTTTCTGAAGGTATGTTCATGACGTGCATCACAGCGAAATAGCAGTTCAGAAGAACGGAATTCCCATAATTAGTCCTTATTTGCTGCTTTTTTCACTGAGCTCGGAAATTATATTTTGCTTGCATTGTTATTGCTTAATTTATTAAAGCCTCTGGACAATATTCTTTGAATAAATGGTTATCCAATTCCGTTTAGGTCTATCCCTTTGTTTGATATAGTACTGTAACTAGATATCACATTATGTCGACAAAAATGCATCTGCATACAAGTTTTTGTCTTGATTCCATCCAGGAGGATGTAAAGCTTTAATAAAAACACTATTTCAAAGGTCTCTGTCAAGATTGATTTTGTTGAAAAAAAAGGAAATCTGTGATTGAAGATTGTGAAACCTGCCCAGAGCTGGACTCCAAGTTTAGCATTGGCGAACGACAAGAAGAAGAAGTAATTGCAACCAGACAAAAACACCAGATTTCTCCACTCAAACTAAATCTTACTATTGGCACGCAATCAATTGAACAAGTTCAACAACATCGCGTGTTAGGGGTAATTATTGATTGTGAATTCAAGTGGCAGGCACAATTATAGCATATTTGCAAGAAAGTAGCCAAGAACGTTTTCCTCCTATCCAAGTTAAAGCAATTTACAGACAGAAAGACTCTGGAATAATGTTCCACCATGCTCATGTAATGCCTGACATTAATTATGTTTCGACGCTCTGGGATGGAAGCAGTGAAGTCCATTTGAACAAGTTAGACTCTCTCTATCGTCGATCGGCTAAACTCATTGTAAAGGATCATTCCTCAACAGATATGAAACTAAAAATGCTTAACTTTCTTCTACTGGAGAAGCATCTTAAGTTAAACAAAGCCATTTTCATGCATAGATTGTATGACAGTAAAGTGCCGATTTACATTACATCATTATTTAAAAAAGCTACCGACAGTTATGGGTCTGTCAACTTGGTTTAAACTGTTTTTATTCAACGTTTGTGCATTATTTACAAAAAAAACGCATATTGAGTAAACAACAACAAGCATAATGCTTATAGTGGTGTTTACAGTTTTCTAGAAAATTACATATAAATGGCGGCTATTGTACAGTTTAAATGAAAAGCAAGCAAACATGAAAAGAAAATTGAATGAAAATTGTACATCAAAACAAAAATCCGTTTAAGAATACATTATATAATATTTATGGTGTTAGCGAGTAAGAAATAGGGAGGGAGAGAGGGGGGGGGGGGGGAGGGGGAGAGTGAGAGAGAGGGGGAGAGTGAGAGAGAGAGAGAGAGAGGGAGAGAGAGAGAGAGAGAGAGAGAGAGAAAGAGAGAGAGGGAGAGAGAGAGAGAGAGAGAGAGAGAGAGAGAGAGAGAGAGACGAGTAGACGTATCGATTTTGCTTTCACTTTACATGTTTATCTGTTCGAAACGGCCGGACTGTCCAATAAATTCTTGCACTGTCAAAAAGATTTTTTTGTTAATTTTTGTTTGCAAGGAGGGGTTTCCATGAAGTAGAATATATGTGTGTTTGAGGTTGTCGGTTAGTTAGTTGATTGTGTTGTTTCTTGCAGCTAAGTGTAAACGGCATTCTAGTAAGAAGTGTGTTGCGGTTTCTGTTCCATCACCACAGTCGCATACGCTGTTTTCCGCAAGGTGTCGCTCAACTAAGTCTTTCTTTAGATCGCTAATATTAAGTCTCATTTTTGTGTGGATTGTTTGTGTTTGTCGACTGCCACTGTAGAAGTAAACGGGAATTTGTGTGTCGTCTTTTGTTAAGTAATGTTTAAATTCCCCGAGGGAGTCGGTTAACTGTATTTGTTCAGGTAGTTGGTTCCAGAGTACTGTTGTCGAAGGAAAAAAGGATGTTTTGTACGTTTCTGTTCGATGTGGGGGTATACTTCGTTCTAAGGGGCGGCGTCTGTGGTAGGGGTTGTTGGCTGCTACGAGAGGTGGGAGTGCTGCTTGTAGGTATGCGGGGGTCTTGTCGTGAATAATTGTGTGGAACATTGTTAGTTTATGACGGTTACGCCTTTCAGATAATGATTGGAGTCCAGATTCTCCGTAAAGCTTAAAGTGACTGGTTCCGCGGACAGCTCCGATGATTGTTCGTATTGCATCTAGGTTTAACTTTTCGAGTTCATCTGTTAGGGTTTTGCTACAATTGTCCCATATTATGTCGCAATAATCAAAGTGTGGTAGAATGAAGGATTTAAACATAATTTCCAATGATTTTCGACTCAGTCTATATTTGTATGTACGCAAGCAAGCTACGATAGTTCTGCACTTTGCAACAAGAGATTTTATATGTTCATCCCATTTAAAGTTGTTTTGTATTATTATTCCTAAGTGTTTGTGATTTTGGGAACTTTCAAGGATGGTATTGCCAAAGTTTAGATCTGCGATATCAGGGGTTCTTTGTGTACAAAGGTTTACCAATTCAGTTTTTGCATGGTTAAATGCTACCTTCCATGTTTCTGCCCAATTTACAATTTTTTCAAGATCGGAGTTTAAAATTTCGGCACGGATGTTGTGATTGGCTAAAGACAAGTACATGCTAGTGTCGTCAGCAAAAAGCTTAATCGTAGATTCTATATCACGTACAATGTCGTTTACATAAATTAGGAAGAGCAAAGGTCCAAGCACTGAGCCTTGAGGAACTCCCGCTACTACTGGAAGATAAGTAGATTTACTGCCTTTTAATACAACTGCTTGCTTTCGATCTGTTAGGTAGTCTGTAAACCAGTTTAATAATGGCCCATTAATTCCAGCGGCTTCGAGTTTATGCAATAAGCCCCGGTGCCAAACTCTATCGAATGCTTTGGATATATCAAAGAAGATTGCTTGGGTAGTTATTCTATTATCGAGTGATTTGCATATGTCATTGTATATTGTAAGAAGCTGGTAAACAGTTGAGTCTCCAGGGATGAAACCGGACTGCGACTCTGTAATGATATTGTTTTGTGTTAAGTAGTCAAAGACATGAATTTGTATACATTTCTCTAGTGTTTTGCCAACACAGCTTAGGAGGGAGATTGGACGATAATTACTACATGTATCTTTGTTTCCCTTTTTATGAACTGGTGAAACGTGGGCTATTTTCCAAACTGACGGAAAAAGTCCTTCACGTAAAAGACCGATTAAACAGTGCAGTTAGGCTGTCACAAATCACTTCGCAGCTCTCAATTAAAATTCTATTGTGGATTTCGTCTGGACCGACTGCTTTTGTTTTGTCTAGTTTGTTAATCGTATTTATAACTTCTTCGACTGAAAGTGTGAGAGTGTTTATTCTGCAAGGAAGCCTTGGTACTTCAGGAATGTCTGACATATCGTCTTCGACAATGGACTGTTGGATAAAGAAGTCGTTGAACAAGTTTGCTTTTTCTAGGTTAGTATAGTAGGTTGTTCCGTTTGACGTCAAAGGAGGAATTTCATTGGGGTTTGATCCTTTCTTTGATAAGAATGATTTAACTAGTTTCCACCAATTTTTAGTACCAAAGTTATCTCCACTGGATAATTTTTGTCTAATTCTTTTATATATTCTAATTTCCGATTACGAATTGTGTCAGTATAATTATTGCGAGTCATACGAAAGTGTTCCCAGGCCTCAGGTGTGTTTAGTCGCACTGCTGTATCATGAACTGGTCTTTTTTTGTCGCGTAGTTTTATAATTTCCTCTGTCATCCATGGTGCGTCTTGATCGCGAACAGTTATTATCTTTACTGGCATGCATAGTCTTGCGACACTTAACAGCTTTTCGGAAAATGACCTGGCAGCTTCGTTGACAGTGTGTAGCGTTGCAATGCTCATCCAGTCGATTTTCCTCAGTTCGATAAGGAATTTTTCTTTGTTTAATTTGGAGTAGTTAAATATTGTTCTTTTAGATGCAGGAGTTTTATGTATGTGTTTCTTAATTGTCGCACATGGCACAGAATGGTCGCTGCAAATAGGGGGTAGAACGTTAATGCTTTGCACGATGTCTACACTCGAGGTAAGAATAAGGTCAATGCATGACGATGTTGTTTCTGTAACGCGGGTCGGAAGTGTAACTAGTTGTTGTAGACTGTTTAAAATGATAATATCAAGAAGATGCTGCGACGGGTTGTTTGTAAAATCTGAATTGAAATCACCAAGAATAATAAACATGTGCTCTGAAGCGGCGACATTTTTAATTGACTGATCGATGAGTTTCCAGTATTCTACATTAGAGTTAGGCGGCCTATAAAATGTACCTATTAACAGCGTATCCTGGTTTAATCTAATTTCAACCCATACGGCCTCAAGCTGGGGGATCAGAAGGTCATGCCTTGGTTTGCACACAAGACTGTTTTTCACGTATACTGCTACCCCGCCGTGGGGGTCGTTAGGTCTGTCTTTACGAATTGGGGGGTGATAACCTTTAAGATGAATGTCGTCGTTAGAAGTGGTCTCCGAAAGCCATGTCTCTGAGATCGTTATAATATCGTGGGTACTAGTCTCTGTTTCTATTATATCTAATTTGTTTCTGATACTTCTAGCATTTATGTGTATAACGGATAGCTCGCTAGGTTTCTTAGTTCGTGACGGTCCAGGGTTCGGGTGAATGTCGCCAGCAAGGCAGATCAGATAGCTGGCAAGGTTAATAAGTCTGTCAACTTGATCCCACCGATCCCACGAATTGACCTTTATAAGACCAGTCTTGCTTTTTTCGGGTACATCAGTGTGGAATTCACTTCCATCAACCTTCAAGCATTTAAAGTCATTAAAAAAAAATTAAAATGTGTTAAAAAACACTTCATGTCTGAGTAGTTTTAACGCGTTTCGATTTACCACACTTAGTATTATGTCAAAGGTATGCTGTGCATTTTATATTCTGAACATATTTGTGTTGTACTATTGCTACATGTTCCATTGCTACCAGCTTGTACGCATAATTACCTGCATAGTATGCATTTGATTTTATGAATAACCACTTGTGTATGCTCTTCATGCCTCATCTTCATCATCATCATCATCATCTTCATCATCATCATCATCATCATCGTCGTCATTTTTATCATCACGTGTTTAAGTTTTCCGACCTCCTTTTTTATATATATATTTTTTTTACTGTTTTGATTTTATGATTGTGTGTCTGTGCGTCCCAAGGACAGATTGTAAGAAAAGGCGTAGCCTTCAATCTTAATCCGTGTTCAATGAAGTTCAATTCAATTATATCTCTCTCTCTCTCTCTCTCTCTCTCTCTCTCTCTCTCTCTCTCTCTCTCTCTCTCTCTCTCTCTCTCTCTCTCTCTCTCTCTCTCTCTCTCTCTCTCTCTCTCTCCCTCTCTCGTATTCTCTGTGACTTTCTGCTGATACCTTCACTCGTCGGCAAGATGTCTTTGAGCCCCCGTCTCGTTGGTCCCCGTCTCATTGGGCCCCCGTCTCGTTGGGCCCCCAAGTCTAGATATTATGACCTTTCAGGGTCAATGTCATTTTAAGGTCAAAGGGGGATTTAGGCATGCCGGCCTTCTTGTGAGTATTACCAGTCCGTCGAAAGCTGACGAATTGAAATAATCTAAAGTAATGAGCTGCGTCTACATCCCATTACTGGATTGCGTAAATGTGTATACAGCCGCACTCGCCAAAACGAAACACGCTCAAGCAAAAAACTCGGATATCTGAAACCAAAATCAATTCCCCGCTAGACTCCCTCTTTGTAAGACTATTTATAATTTGGATAAGCCAAACTCTGTCAAAAAATAGCTAACTCAAACACGGACATCTCAAACGTGATTTTGACAGATAAGCCAAACTCTAAACATTGTCGGAGAGACATTTTTTTAATTTTTGCTTGAAAAACACGTCAGGAAGATAAATATATTTCGTCACGGCTTCAATCATCCTACGGAAACGAACACGTCACCTGTTTTTGAGTATGCGGGGAAACTGATGACGTGTGCCCCATGCTTTGCAGGCGCCATTGTTTGGACAGAAAGACTGGTGTGCGTGAATTAGGTGGTGGGTTCAGGGTTAGAGATGGGATGGCCGAGGGAGGGTGAATGAAAGGGTGTTTGTACTGTGTGTAAAAGCCTGACAGTATCTTTGATGGTATACGGGAGGCTTACTGTGCCTTTAACGTTTGTTTGTTTGTTTGTTTGTTTGTTTGCTTAACGCCCAGTCGACCACGAAGGGCCGTATCAGGGCGGTGCTGCTTTGACATATAACGTGCGCCACACACAAGACAGAAGTCGCAGCACAGGCTCCATGTCTCACCCAGTTACATTATTCTGACACCGGACCAACCAGTCCTAGCACTAACCCCATAATGCCAGACGCCAGGCGGAGCAGCCACTAGATTGCCAATTTTAAAGTCTTAGGTATGACCAAGCCGGGGTTCGAACCCACGACCTCCCGATCACGGGGCGGACGCCTTACCACTAGGCCAACTGTGCCGGTGCCTTTAACGTGGAGGGGTTGTACTTTTGCATTGCTGTAATACAGAATATACCGTTCAGGCTTGTTTATTATGCTGGGGGCCCAAAGAGACGGGGGCCCAATGACACGTTTTGTTATTGCTACAAAAAGTGTGGGGGCCCAATGAGACGGGGTCCCAATGAAACGGGGGCCCAATGACACGTTTTGTTATTACTACAAAAAAGTGGGGGGGCCCAATGAGACGGGGGCCCAATGAGACGGGGGCGCAAAGGGTAAACCCCCACTTGTCCACTCACTCACTCAACTGACTGAATCAACTGATTGACAGACTTTTCATGTGGACATTTGGCGAACAAAATATGTTTTTCTCCTAAATTCGCTATTTTGCTTCACTGAATTAAAGACTCCACAGTAGGCCTTACACATCTTGTTTTCGTAAGGCTTCACGCGACTTTCTTCTGTTTTGCGTCATCATTTACGTCACTCGATCAAAACGTGAGCACATTAATTTTGTTCGGGTCTTTTTATTACATTTAGTCAAGTTTTGACTAAATGTTTTAACGTAGAGGGGGGAATCGAGACGAGGGTCGTGGTGTATGTGCGTGTGTCTGTCTGTGTGTGTGTGTAGAGCGATTCAGACTAAACTACTGGACCGATCTTTATGAAATTTGACATGAGAGTTCCTGGGTATGATATCCTCACACGTTTTTTTCATTTTTTTGATAAATGTCT
>NC_090258.1:13873292-13900792 GCF_037325665.1 Littorina saxatilis
GAGCTGAAAGCGATTGGACTCGTCTACTGTGGTCAGTGCGGGTAGGGAGGGCTGTTCCAAGTACAAAGCGACTGTTCGCATGATCGCCCCCACTATGCATGCATGGACTCGGCCGTCAGCGAAAAGACGGGTCCATTTAGTTGAAAGTAGGTAGAGAGGGTAGAATTGAAAGCAGTTTACCGCGAACACAGCGTTGCTTACAACATGAAAACTGTTTCTCTTTTCGCGAACAGAGCGTCAGCTCTAGGCAACGCACCCCAGGTGTCGATCGCAAGAGCGGTCAAAAACGGGACGTTTTGCGTCCATTTGTATGGGTATCATGTTAAAAAGCGCTACATTTTAGCAATGACTTGGTGGATTGCTTGGAAACTTTTCGAATATTTTACCAACTTACTTGCAAAAGTTGGGATCGTTACGGTTATTGGCTCACGAAGTGTAGCCTATGCGATCGTAACTTTGTCTGTCTGTGCGTTTGTGCGTGTGTGTGTGTGTGTGTGTGTGTATGTCTGTGGTAGAAACTTTAACATTTCCGAGTCTATGTGTGAGTGGTTATCCAAGACTATGGATAAAGCTCGCATAAGATTACGTCACGGTCAAAAGTGTTTGACGTCAATTAATGCATCATGACGGCATGCCTCCCTGTAGTCTTTCTCTCTCGCGTGGTGTGTGTGGTCTCGGTCATTGTTATTTTGAGCGGGCCGAGACTATTTGGCAGTCGTGTCCCTGTAAGTAGGCTACATGCAGACAGACAGATCTAGATCTAGTGTCTCTCTTTCTTGCACAGTGTCACCTAAGCTTACTGTGTGTGTGGGTGTGTATGTGTGACGGAGTGATTGAGTTTGTGTTACTGTTTGTCTATTTCTTACGTGAGCCTTGAAGGCTTCGCCTCTTGTTTATTCAGATGTGAAGCAATGTTTCGGAATAGTTATGTTGTTAAACTCGTCACTTGTTCACTTGTGTCCATAACATTCATGACTTTGCATTTCTACAGATAAATGATTGATGCAGATTATTCTGTATTTATAAGTTTCATTTGTGTGTAGCCGCTGACGTTAATTTGCTAGTCATGCAAACACATGAGAAAAAAATGGAACGTTCACGCTGTTTCGCGCTGACAGCTGTTATCGCTGCGTGCCTCTTAAAACATATGCTACGGTCACGCTTGGCTGGGTATCGCTGTGGCACCAGAATCATCGCTTAAATATCAAGCGTGTTTACAGGCCTGGCAAATTTGCTTATACGCACATAAAACTTTCGCAGTGTGTGCATCAATCATTTTTCAAAAGACATGCAAAGTCATGATTTTTTTAGACCCAAGTGAACAATCCTATGACGAGTTTAAAAACTTCTTTCGAAAACTTGCATTACATTTTAAAAAATATATTTAACAATCCATAATTTCGCACGAAGTATTTCTAGTATGTTGGTAAAATATTCTAAAAGTTTCAAAGCAATCCACCAAGTCATTGCTAAGGTGCAGCCTTTTTTGTCATTATACCCCTAAAAAATGTGGTCGCTATACCTCAGAGATGGCAAGAGGCAGGAACAAAATAGTGTGCACACTGCCTAGGAGCCGCAGATGTGCACCTGGGTTTTAGTTCCTTGATTCATTGTTTCCTTTCTCAGATTATGAACCTCCCCTTTATTGCATACAGCCTATATTATAGTGCAAGGCTAGTTCAGCGCCTTCTAATAACCTGTAGCAAGCGCATAATGAACAGAAGAAATGAGGAAAGACAAATTAACCGGACAGTTCTGGAAAAGTCTAGGGGCAAAGGGAGGTAACTGTTACTTTGTTTTACACTGAAGGGAGGTAAATATTGTCATCCAAGCTTGTCTGATCATTATTTACAGAATATATAGAGTTGAAGTTAGACCTGCTGGTCCAGTATCTAGAATATTCCTAAGGAATGGAGATAACTCATGTCAAAGTTATTTTAAAGGTAGGCCCTATGGGAATATGATGGGAATAGTTTTACTTTGTCCCGAGCGAAGCCGGGCCCTGATTGCTAGTTCAATAGAGTTCAGTTCGAATGCTTAAATACACTGAACATTATGTGCGTTAAGAATGGCATTAATTGGGCGGACTCAACTACGCGAAGTATACTTCGCGGAGCTTGTTGCACGAAACTATAGCACTGATTTTTTGGGAAAAAAAGACTTCGCGAGTTCTTAGTCGTTGTAAAGTCTTCACGAAGCCGTCTCCGCGCAAAATTAGGGACAGCCTTAAGGGACAGCCAAAAGCAAACAAACAAACAAGCTAAGAATCAATCGTTCAACCAATCATTCAAACAAACGTATATATACATGCATAATTTGGATATCATGCAACGCGCTGATTAAACGACAGTGTTTTTGATCAAGTCTTAATGATTAAAAATGTCAGACGCGACAGAACAAGAATCTAGTTTGTAAGAATCACGCTCGATCTAGTCCCATTTAGAGTAGAAAGCAACGGTCTGTCTCACCATGCAGTGTGACATCCCTGTTTGAATGATCTCATCAACGATTACAGGTCTGTCCAGGCTTTGTATTTTATTTTACATACTTACACTTGGTCACATATTCCATACACCAAGAGCCTGGCTGTGTTCTGGGAATATTTTGAATTTGTTCGCTGTGTTAATTTCACATATTGCATGTGTTTCAAGTGGAAGGATGCTCTTATTCTTTAAACGTATGTAATGGTTGACATAGTGGGTGAGGATGGTATACACTTTGTACATTTATCCAAATTGTTGGCATGGATGGCCGGGCAATGCAATTACATGGCTTTTTTCATTGCTCGGCAGGGTCCAAAAATGCAGGGTATATGTTCATTCATACCAAACTGTATCAACCACATGGGAGATGGAACTTTTTTGCACAAGCGCCAATGTTTGGAAGAAAAAACACAACTAACCAAACAAACAAAAAGAAAAAACACTGCTGTGCAGCACAGGCAAAATCCTCCCCTTTAGCTGCTGGCCAGCTGCTACCAGATACCCCCTGCTGCCAGACATTCCACTCCCACAGGGAAGGGTCAGTCAGTGGCAGCTGTTGGCACCAGCAGGCTGGCCCTTCTTTGGCCCCTATTAAAAACCCTGGATGTTTACAATTTTCAGTGATATATTGCAAGTGCTTGGACCTTTTTGGTTTCCCAGGATTAACTGTGTTAGTGAATTGAAACTTTAGAGTATGCACCAGAGCAAAAATGGTTTTAGTTACCAGTATTCTAAAGGGAGTTTTTATTGTTGAAAGAGAGCAGGGTTCTGAGTTTTATTCACAGTGGTAGATGTGTTGTTGACAGTTTTGATGCTGTTACATGGGTTTTTTTTAACATGCTATTCCTACTGTGTTTTGTGGTACCTGATTGTAGGTCTGTATTTTGAACTGTCATGAGCAGTGATGTGTAGGACTTAACTTTGGAAAAAAATAGTTTCTTTAAAGGCATATGTACGCGCTCCCGTGTTTACAAAGTGTAGTTTGCCCACAATCGATGTCAAATGCATCATAAGGCCATATAATGACGATATGTCGCATTGCGCGGACCATATACATGCATTACAGCTTGTTCTAGCCTCTGAAAAAGTGAGGATGTCAACAAAGACGCGGAGTTATTTCCCTTGCGTCAACGTTCCCTCTGTTGGCAAATCTATAAATAGGACGATCTAGATCAAAATAAAAATTCAAATATCTCAACATTTAAGGGGTCCTAGACCACAATATTTTGCAGGGAACTTAATTTAGCATGTCTCCAGCTGTTGGTAAAGCAATTAGCGTGTATATTCATCGAGTTAATATGCCTTTAAGGACAAACTGTGATTTGTGCATGTGTGTGTGTTCATTTTCTGACTGGCAAAGGGACTTGAAAGATGGGTGTGGATTTTTTAGTTGCCGGTTTAAGTTCAGCACACTTCGTGATGGAAACTCTTAATAGAAAAGAAGCACACTCTCAAGGGCCGAGTTCTGAGAATAAACAATGATGAAGACACGATCAGAGTGCTCATGAAGGAACAGCTAACCATTGTCTCTCCCCTCCTTAGAACAGCAGTGTCAAGTCCAAAGTAATGCAAATTAACCTGTATAAACTGGCCTAAATTACAGTGTCTCTTCATGGTTGTGATTTTGTAGAAGTGTTTATGTTCCTTCAGAGACAACAGAAAGGTGTTTTATTTCCTTCTTTGAGAAGTGTCTTTTTTGTGAAACAAGTCTGAATACTATGTACTGAAAAAGATCTCAGCCTGCTTCTGTGATACAGTTTTAAAGAATTCACTGTCAGAGTTCTATAGACACAAACAGTGAATGTGAGGTGAGAACCCTCTCTCTCTAAGTGTTTACACAAGCAACAGGAGTACGGTTAGCTGCTATCTTGCCTGGCGCGCGGCCCCCCCACAGTGGAGTAATTAACCCCTTCCTGTGGGCGAATAGGACCTGGTAACAAGACTGGTGGTGAGTGATTCTGCATGCTGGCATGCTGTACTTCACACTGCATTACTAACATTGCTTGTGGGAAGTGGACAGCTTGAGTAATTGGGGTGTGAATGTAGTGGAGATTGGAAGAGATTGTGCTGGGACAGGAATGCTCTGTTTGTATTCTGTCTCTTTGATACACCACACACTCTTTGCATCTACTCTCGACCTTTTCATGCTTGGTATCATTTTAAAGCTGAATGTATTCCCTATTATGCCATGGGTTGCCGGAGTCTATTTGATCGTGTCAGTTGTGTGTGCTTAGTCAAAATACACACTACCCTACTTTCTGGCTGTAGCAGCCAGCACTAGCAGACAGCAGTGGAGCAAGTGTTTTATTTATAGCCGGCCTACTGCCAGGCAATCTCACGCTGCCAGGCCAGCCCAGCTAAAGAGTGAGCTCTGCACAGCAGTGAAAAGTTAATTAAAAAGATGATGTAAAAAGCTCGGTTCTGTGTTATTCATATCCTTGCTTCTTATTCATGCTCGTTCAAAATGCATGTATTTGAACATTATCAACAGAATTATTCAACCATTTTTTCATTGAAATACGGAAGTTTTTTTCATAATCACTAATGAATGAGTCAATTAAACTATGAAATAAAACTGGAAAACTTAAGAACAAATGCTGAAAGTAATTATACACGCTCTATTTCTCTCTCCCTCCTTCGCCATTCCAAGAACACCCCCCCCCCCCCCACCGACCCATAGTCTCCATCTTTCTCTTGTGGGAAGGGAGTGTACTCACTTGTACTACAGCTGACACCGAGTGTGTACCGAGGATCGCAGTTCTCGATCTTGTCATACATGGAGCACTGTAACAAATTGGAGGAAGACGAGCCACAGTTGATTTGCTGTCCAAAGATCTCACCCGGAGCTTTCCCGTAGGAGCCAGCTAAGTAGCTTACTGCTCCCTGACTGTAGACAAAATAAAATGCGGATTTCTAGACATTCGAATTTTATGTTCACGTTTTAACATTTTTTAAAGGTAACAGTAAATTAAGACTACGTACAACCGTCTTTGACATATCTAACAAGTTAACAAGGAGATGACTTTGTACGATTTAAAAAAAACAACCTATCTTCAATGCCGTTTAAAAAAAACTCTCAACATGAGCATTAGATGTGTACTGCTTGACAGATTTCTAACACATAACACATATATAGCTATTCTTTTGAGTCTAAATCCAGTCATACACTGTGTATATTTAATCCTGAAAAGTACCGATGTACGTCATACGTGGCGCATACAGTAGTTGTCTAATCTTTGAGTTTTAAATGTAAGCGCTCTAAATGCTAACGACATGTGCAATGGAGTAAGCAAGAATTATCCAAACCAATCCCCTGGCACCTGAGAGAATAAGAAGCATTAAATTAACAAGCGACTTTCATCCTTGCTTACTTCCCTTTGGTTATCAGAAATATATACAGCGCTCAGCTTCATTGCGTTTAAGATTTGTTTCTCTTATGTAAGCCTTACAAATTACTTTTTTCCAAAGAAACTTAATTGCAATAGTAATGTTTAAAACTAAATATCATTTGGTGATTGATGGAAGTTTTACTGACTAATTTCAGTTAGTTCTTACACGAATATTTTGTCAAGAAACGAGTTAGGTAAAGTAATGTCAAAACATTTTGTCAATATGTTGACCAACTGAACACGTTTAATGTTCTTCAATAGAGAATGGACTGGACAAATCCCTGGTACCAAGACAGTGCGCACGCATCTCTGTAGAAAAACAACATTACATCTCATTTGCACGAACAGATTTTTTAACACTTTTTCACATGTATAAATCCATTTTGTTATATCAAGAATGTAGCAAAACACAAAATGCAAGCATGTTCAAATCTTTGATTGCAATCTCAATTTCAAAAAGAAATTCTTCTTCTTCTGCGTTCGATGTTTTTAAAGATAATTGTACGGCCATATTATCGTGGAAGCGTAGACAGCCGATTTTCTCCCCACGCCAAGTTGGCTGCTGTCTTCCGTCTTCGGTGGTTGAGGTTCTTACTCAGGGTTGCCTCCTCCCCAAGAGTAGCTGCCTTGCTGGGCTGTCGAGTCCACTCTACCCGGGTTTGTTGTCGAAGTTTTCCTTCTCGTAGCCTTTGCCTTTCCCAAGGCGCACACAAGGCAGTGCGGGTTTTGAAATCGGAGTTGTCCTTCTCCTAGATGAGCGACCATCCAAGGTTGACGAGCCCCATCTGCCCGAAGCAGCTGGTTTTAAGGCGCCAGGGACCCGCCTGCATCCCTTCTCCTGTTAGTCGAAGACAGGGCCCGCCACGTGAAGGCCAGGAGCTGGAGACACGAAGCCATATGGAGCATTTCTTGGGAAGTAGGCGCATAACAGTCCTTGGGCCAAAAAGAAATGAAATCTAACACATTAGTTTTTTTGCTATTTATGATTACAGTATTTAACTGTGTGCTATATTCTAGTGGGAAAACGTACATTCTGTTTGGATTGCATATCTGCAGAGAACTATACAAGTTTGATAGACTTTGCATTGTTTATTAGGTTTTTTTTTAAATTTTAACAAGTACTAACGGATTTGTGTTTTTCTCAAAATCCACTCATAAAGATAACTGCTAATAATCTACAGCAGAATAATTGATCAGTTTGCTAGATGATGTAGGGGAAATTATATATTTTGCCCCGAGAACATTTCATAATAATGTTATCATTTTCGTATCATAAGTACGCATAAATGCAAGCTCAAATCCCGGACAGGGTAAATACAAATTTGACAAAACAGTCAATGAATTTGACAGAAAAAACTTATTACCACAGTACAAAAACAAGTCGCGTAAGGCGAAATTACTACATTTAGTCAAGCTGTGGAACTCACAGAATGAAACTGAACGTAGTCCGCCGCTAGTGCAAAAGGCAGTAAAAGTGACGAGCCTGTTTGGCGCGGTAGCGGTTGCGCTGTGATTCATAGCACGCTTTACCGTACCTCTCTTCGTTTTAACTTTCTGAGCGTGTTTTTAATCCAAACATATCATATCTATATGTTTTTGGAATCCGGAACCGACAAGGAATAAGATGAAATAGTTTCTAAACGATTTCGGAAATTTAATTTGTAATCATAATTTTTATATTTTTAATTTTCAGAGCTTGTTTTTAATCCGAATATAACATATTTATATGTTTTTGGAATCAGAACATAATGAAGAATAAAATAAAAGTAATTTTGGATCGTTTTATAAAAAAAAAAAATTTAAATTACAATTTTCAGATTTTTAATGACCAAAGTCATTAATTAATTTGTAAGCCTCCATGCTGAAATGCAATACCGAAGTCCGGCCTTCGTCGAAGATTGCTTGGCCAACATTTCAATCAATTTGATGAAAATTGACGGTGTGACAGTGCCGCCTCAACTTTTACCAAAAGCCGGATATGACGTCATAAAAGACATTTATGGAAAAAATGAAAAAAACATCTGGGGATATCATACCCAGGAACTCTCATGTAAAAGGTCATAAAGGTCTGTCCAGTAGTTTACTCTAAATCGCTCTACACACACACACACGCACAGACACAGACACACACACTCACACACACACACACACACACACACACACACACACACACACACCACGACCCTCGTCTCGATTTCCCCTCTATGTTAAAACATTTAGTCAAAACTTGACTAAATGTAACATTTATAAAGGACGGATATGACTTCAATCAAAGATATATATATAATAATAATAATAATAATAATAATAATAATAATAATAATAATAATAATAATAATAATAATAATAATAATAATAATAAGAAGAAGAACATTTATATAGCGCTAAATCAAAAACTTTCGTTAAAAAGGCTTGCTCTAAGCGCTTGACATCTAAACTAAAACGTCATTCACACTCTTTGCAATGATGTACAAGAACTTCATGTCACACTCTTTCATTCAGTATAGCACCATTCACACAGTTGTTATTCTGTACAAGACAATAAGTTAGTCTAACATTTAGAATGTTCATAAGATGAAAACAAGAGAAAACCAGACTGATTAAAACAACTGCTTAGTACTAACAAAGCATGAATCTTAATGATAACGTAATACATATTTAACTGTTAAGACCATAAAAAACCTATATGCTAAAATAACTTCTAACTTTTAAGAACTTCTTATAAGATACACAGCACATTTAGATAAACACCAGAATGATAAAACAAAAGGCAACTCGTTAAAACTATTAAATGCATCAATGTCTAAAACACGAAAGATTCAAATATAAGATACAGAATTGTGTATTAAAACTGAAACCGACCTGCTCAAAGTAAACCATACCCACCCCCTCCCTACCCACCCCCAACCCTCCTCCTACACTAAATACTAATTATTTCTACTCTTAACTTCCCAGCTACACGTTATCCATAAACTATGCACAGGAACATGTGTGTCAGCATTATGTGGCACCGACATGACTTGTGCATATCTAGCTTACAGCTAAGGGTTAAAGTTAAAGGACTACTGCAGTGAAAAATTATATTTATAATAATTTAAGACAAAATGTAAAAAAGAGCTAAAGATCATACATATTTACTTGTTCTGCTAAGAACGACAGAGGTAGTCATCGCAACAACAACATGAAAGGCAGAAAAGTGAAGTTTGTCTAATTTGCAATCAATCAAAAACTGTGTCAAATATTTATGAACTATTCCCAATAATCCCTGAATTTAAAACAGCGCTTCCCTCTTTTTTGTATCACACGTTCAATATCTGAGAGAAATGTGTTAAAGGCTGTTCATACATGGCCTTGAGTCGTTTGCTGTTTAAAAGCAACTCTTGTGATGGCAGCCCTGTCCCGCAATTACGTCTTTATGCGCAAGATACTCAATCTACAAAGGCACAGAAACAAACAGAGATGCTCGGAAATCTCAGTCGACTAGCATTTCAAGAAAGGGAAAGTTGCATTGTTTCAAGCAGCCTAATTTCTCGTCTTTGAGTGAACAGAGCTGCATCTAAATATACTCGCCAGTGAACACACACACACACACACACACACACACACACACACACACTCACTCACACGTACACACACATATACACACACACACACACACACACACACACACACTCACACGTACACACACATAATAATAATAATAATAATTGTCAGTAAGTGCTGGTGTCACATGACTGATGTGAACCAGTTGATTGGCTAATGGCGATGCGCTAAAACTGTTAGCGCACTCTTGGAGTGCGCTAACTTTTCCACAGAGCGTATTCTTCCGCCCTTTGCCTAAGCGAGACTGTGCTCTCATCCTCAGAATTAATTAATGACATGTAGCTTATATTCTCCACAATACCAAAATACTATAAATTCCTGCTTCTCAGTTAAAGCAGAAGTGTTTTTTCTGACAGATTGCATGTGCCTGTGCCACAGTTGCCATTGATCTAAAAATAGAACCCGCTGTGTCTATTTTTCAGTTTCGACTTGCGAAGAATCTTCTCATAATTATGCCGTAGCTTATTATCCACATTACCAAATGATGAGTTAGTATACAATTCCCAGCAGCTAACAGAAAACACAAGTGTTATTCCGATAACGTACCACTGTTGTTTTTGAAATGAGACTGCAGTGCAGTGCCGTGGTTCGCTTGCCCTAGAAGCCCTAGCAGACGACATAAACCTCGCAGCAAATTAACATGTTGGGCAAATGTGAACAAGCAAACGATGGGGACATACTACGTGTAGGGTTCACAGCATTCTTACGGTTCATATATAATAGTACCAGTCTCCCCGATGAGTGAAGATACAACAGAAGAAACATACCACATTTTCTTTGAAAATCCGAGTCTGCTAACCGTGGCCTTGGCCGGAGTCAATTCAAGGGGCAACACTCTGCACAGTCAATCTGTCGAAGCTCGATGAAGGTTTCGAATCGCAAAGAATTAAGAGCACAGTCCTTTCTCCGAGTTTAAATGAGGTCTCTGTGAAAGATCATCACTTTTTAGCTTAACGCTTCACTGGAATTTACCAACAGAAATTAAAACAAGAGTTTGCGTGTGACGAAAGCACGACACATTTGAGACAGCCCACACAAAAGTAGATCCAGTGACACAAACCTGACCACACAGTTACGCCTATCCAAATGCGCGTTGCAAAATGTGCGTTTTGAATCTTCTTTTTTCTCTGGCGGTACTGACAATATCGTTGTTGAAACAATCCCAGTGCACTAAGGGATTTATAGAGCAAATCTCGAAAATAATTATTGAACTCAGCGCTATGCGCTTCGTTCAATAATGAATTTTCTCGATTTGCTCTATAAATCCCTTAGTGCACTGGGATGTCTCAATAACTTAAATAATAAAGATAGCTTATATAGCGCCGCTTCACAAATTTAACTATGCTCTTAGCGCTGTACATCGAGATATAACAATTTCAATAATATAAATACAAAGATGATATTATCATAATACACATTTACAAATACCACTCACGTACATACATCCTCGTGCACACCACGCGCATACACACTCCCACTCATTAACAAGTGCTTCCATCCCCCTGCCACTGAGATGTTCATATACCCCCCTGGACAAGCTCACACCATGTCTGTCTCCTCTCTAGACTGTACATACACTCAGCAAGAAAAAGAAAGACTAAATGCAAATTTCATACACAACCCTATATAGCTCAATCAAAGCTGACGCAACTATACAAAAAAGACACATTCAAACAACAAATCTAACTTCACCTCTAACAGTCTATAAAGATGGCAAGGACAATTTACAAGGATTCGCGAAAAAGGTGCGTTTTAAGGGAACTGCGGAAAGAGTCCTTAGAAGCAGAATGGCGAACGGAGGAAGGGAGAGAATTCCAGACAATGGCAGCCGCAGAAGCAAACGAGCGATCTCCAAAAGAAGGCAAGCTTCGCTCGAGAGTTTCCAGTTTGCGACTGTCATGCGTCAGCGCGTGAGCGGAGGTTGTAGTCAGAGGGATTGTCATATGTGACGAGCAGTTCCTTGAGGTATTTAGGGCCATCTTCAAATTTGGCAGAGAAACAGATACATCTGATACGAGCGGACACGGGAAGCCAATGAAGGGAACGAAGAAGTGGTGTGACATGATCAAACATACACACACATACACATACACACACAAACACACACACACACGCATACACACTTAACACATACACACAGACAAACACACACACACACACACACACACACATATCACTTGACCTACATCCGACCATTCGTTTTAACAATGTTTGTCTTGCCAGCTTTCTATTTAGTCTTGTACATACATCTTAAAAGTCCCGTCTAGCGACATAACAAGATTCACTTATTACACTGAAAACTCGGCGCGAAATATATTATGTAAAAAATGCTCACTCACTTTGCAAAGCAGTTAGTTAGTTCTCAAGCGGTAACTGATGGTATACAGGAGGCGGATGGTGCCCTTTAAGAGAGAAAATACAATTTGCACAGGGCAAACCCCAACTGAAATTCCACTTCGAAACAGTTTGACATTATCACGGATGGAAATCAAAGGGAATTTAGATCTCAGGTACGTGGGAGCATGCCTAATTATGAACATGATAATTTTCAAAACTTTCGTTCTTACGACTGATATCCAAGTTGTTTGCATATGGTTCCAGGAACCAAATTGTTGCTGAATCTATAGCAGAGACTGAGCCAATCACCATCACGGAAAATCTCAGGCCGTCCTTCGTAAGCATTTGGGCCGTCCTTCAGTCGTACATCACCTTGAACACACACATACACACACACACACACACACACACACACACACACACACACACACACACACACACACACACACACACACACACACACACACATGAATAACTTGTAACTACAGTGGAGCCTTCCTTAAACACGAACCCCTCTATTTGCATAACCTCTTGTGACATTTTCAAGGTTTGTGATTATTTGGTTGTTTTAAGAGCAGATGAACCACACTTTTTCATCCATTGTTTAATTGTATGGACAATACGTAGAGGTTACATGCCGAGTCTCAGTGATTATTAAAAATAATGGTCGAAGTTAGCGGATCATGAAAAATGCGAGCTTTAGCGAGCTTTTTCATGACCGCGAACTGAGACCATTATTTTTTATAATCACTGAGACGAGGTGTGTAACCTCTTTATTCCTCCTTTCTTCAGTTATTCAAAGAAAAGAGGAGGTTTTTTTGCGAAAGTTTGATCGAATCCTATTCACTCAACCAGTCAACCTGCGCAGGCGATCGATTAATGCGCGGTTGTATAGTTCCGTGCAAATCATTCCATTCTGTTAACACTTCTTGGCAGTTTTCCTATTTTGGACTAAAATCAAGTACACAGATATGCTGTTATTCTGCTGTGGCGGCAAAGGCAGATATTGTGTGTTCTGTATATGTTTTGGTATCGCTTAGGATAATGTTCTTTCGTCAAATGGGACTAGCAGACGAACGTTTGCACCCGGCGTGTTCCAACGTTAAAAACTGTATGAAGTTAAGTTTTCTGGGGAAAATAGTGTATGAAACCGCTTTATGTTGTTTAAATTGATGAGATGTGTGCATTTGGTTGCGTGTGATCTGTTTATTAAATGAAATATTGTTGAAAACTGACCGTCGGATTGCAGTCTGTTGTCGAAGAAACTGAGTGAAAAGAAGGGGAACTACTCTTGTCGCTAGACAAAGTATGAGTTACTTGCCTTGCGGGAAATTGCTTGTGATGAACGTTTGAGCACGGCAGATCTAGACTGATTCAGAAAACAACCGAACTCATGGATTTTACATGGAGATTCATGTGTTCAGGCCCGTAGTTGTTAATTTAAATGCGGTATGTTTGCTCCAGAGATGTATACTTCGTACATTAGAGCGTTCGGAACTTTTCAGTCGCAAAAAGTAGTACCGAAACAGAACAACTTCTCAACCCATTGCACTATCGAGGATTCAGGCTGTTGCTGGGTCGTTATTTGTTTGGTTGCTGGGTCATTATCGAAAAATAACTACCCCTACAAGTTTACAGAGGTAAAGAAGCAGAGGGGGGAATAAATGATCTTATGTCTCTCTCTTGCCGACCGTTTTTCTGGGCATGGATGCCTTTTACCAGCTGTAACCTACCTCAGAATGGCGACAACCTCCTGTTTAGGACGACCGACCTACCAAAAAAGGGTCAATAACGAGTTTGATCTTTTACCTGTGAGAGTAAAAGTTCGTAATTAAACTCAGTACACGCAGCTCGCGCCTCACGCGGACCATTATGAGCCAGGTGCTGTCAGTAGTCCGTGAATATTTCTTGGCCCAACGGCTGTCATCATCATTATCTTTTGCTTTCACAATGGAAGGACCGCACTCAGAGTAGGGTGGATGGACGGAGAAAGAGGGTCGGAGTTTGAACAACAACTCAATCATGAAAGAGTGGATGCCGCTCTGCTTGCAAACCTGCTAGCATTTTGGGGGGTGTTTTTTTAGTGTTTGTTTGTGTACGTGTTCTGTGATTGTATGCTCCTTAACTGAGTTAATGAACACCTGAATAAACATTTACAACACTTCTCTTGACTTGAGCTTTTTGAGGTGATCAAAACGCTCTGTCTTAGCACAAATTAATTTTTAATCGTTGAGTGGTGGTGTAAACATAGCGACTCCATCAAAACAAAGGACACTTTTTGACGCTCGAAGATAGAGTAAGTAATAAAGAGAAGCAACAAAGGTGAAAACATCTATTCAATCAATAATCAAAGGCTGTTAGTCTATTCGCAACAGGTGGGAAAGCGGAGAAAGCTGTTCAAAAAGAAGTTGCCTCCCTTGTGATGAAACTCTACCCTCATGATTCCCAATAAAGACCCCTCCTTTTTACGACCAATTTTTCTGGGCATGTTCAAGATCGTTAGTCGGAGGTTTTACTGTATTGTATAGTGCAATGCTCATTCAACTCAATTTTGCCACACGTATCATTATCCTACAATAAATGATATGCTGCAACATGTACGCACGCGCAAAACCAAACCAAAAAACTCCATGCACGACACTTTCGATTCAAAAACGTTGAAGAGAATGATAATTGTTCGTCCGAACTCGACTTTGAACTTTGACTTGATTATTTTAGGAGGCTATGAAAACCCGATAGTATGTAAAATAGCTTTGGCTTCCTAAACATTGAACAAAATGAAACTTCTTTGCTATTTCATTCTGTTTAAGATACATTTCAACTCGCGTAAGACTGTCTCGCATAACTGTACCGATTGAAATGACTTGTACACGGTGTGGGAGACGGCCCATGCGTAAAAGGCTCAGAAGCGGTGATGTTCCGGCTCTGATGGAGCCATTTTCCGCAGGTGTCTCGGATCGCTTACAACGGTAACTGTGTTAGGCAGAGTTTTGTGTTACTTTTTGGTTTTCAACGTTATCAAATGCGCTGGGTATTACCACGCGCAGACAACTAGTTGATAGATTGGTAGGATATCGTTTGTGACGATATTCGTGATCTCATATGTTATATCAGTGTTAGTGTTGTATCCACCCTTACATAAATCAACGCAAATTTGTCTAAAAAACAACAACTGGACGTACACTTCTGCATTTCCATTTTATTCTAAAACTAAAAGAATATTTGGTTGGATACTGACCACCTTTTACTAAATCAGAAAGTATATTTGGTTAATACTGACCGCCTTTAATTAAATTGGAAAGTATATTTGGTTGGATACTGACCGCCTTTTACTAAACCAGAAAGTATATTTGGTTGGATACTGACCGCCTTTTACTAAATCAGAAAGTATATATGGTTGGATACTGACCGCCTTTTACTAAATCAGAAAGTATATTTTGGTTGGATACTGATGGATTCTTTTGATCGAAGAGGCAGTCAGTATCCAACCAAATACACTTTCTGTTTACTGTTTACGTGTACGTCCAAGTTTTTTTTTCTTTTCCAAAATGTTTGCGGGGTTTTATTTCAACTTGAGAATAATTTCTACAAAATCGTTAGCCCTAGAGAACAAAACCAAGGTATAATAGCTGGTTATACACTCTTCCATGAAAAGTTTTATATTGTATGGGTTAATGCAACACTAACCAGACTCGGCTCATACAGATGTAAAGCTGCGATGACATCTGGCGGTGGCAGAATTATTTCATGCCCAAATGTTAAACATGCTGTACAGTTTTGTCCAGATCTAGACTAAAAACATTGCATTCCAAAAGACGTGGCTAGTGTTGTGGAATGTTGACAAAATCTGCGCACAACACACTGGTAAACCATAACATTTGTGTGCAGATATAGAGACAATTGTGTCAGGATTGGTTTCATATTTTGAGGTAGTTGATCTATATTTCCGTCAGGAGGCATCATCTGCACTGCTTCAGAAGCAGAAAAGAGAGGCCCTGCAACGGCTTGAAGCGGCAACCATCACTGAGTGTCTACGGCATGGAGACATACATTTTTGTCAAAACTTTCGGAAGAAAGCTCCCAGAAGGTGACGTGACAGATGAGATCACGAACATCGTCACAAACAACAGTGAAATGCTTAGAAAGCTTTTGCAAATCTGCTTGAAGAAAGAAAATATTCTTGCGAGATAGAATTAAGGTGTTTGTTGGCAAATATTTGGCTACCTCACAGTATGCCTGTTCAGTTAAACTCAATGTACAAATCCGTTTATCTGGTTTTCTTGTAATTTGTAGGGTACAAAAAGTAGTCGAAATTAACTTGTGACAATATTGCAGATACTTGGAAGTCAAGGAATTGCTTCTTATGCACAGTGTATAGGTACCAATAAGAGGGGAAAAAATGCTCAGAGCTGGAAAAAAAATTCTTCAAGATTTGCTCAGAGCGGGAACATCTACAATAGTAAGCACCTCAGAGCTGGAACAATTCTTTTTTGCCCCCTTTAACATTTATATGTCATCACTTTCGTGTCATCCACTGAATGGGAGTGTTCAAAGTATATTCTTCTATCAGCAGGAGCAAATATTTTATGTACATGGGCCATATTTTGTCCGTTATTCAAATCGCCTCAGAGCTGGAACAAACTAAGCACCACCCATTTTCCTGTTTGCTAAGAGCGGTATTTTCGTTTAAAGAAATTATTTGAGTTTAGAGAAATCTAGGATCCTATTATGGTTTGTATGGTCTGTAATTACCTGTGTCAAGAATTATCACGAAAATACACGAAATAACACACTCTATCCATGTTTGCAGGCAGGCAGGCACGCACGCACGCACGCACACATACACACACACACACACACACACACACACATACACACACACACACACACACACATACACACACACACACACACACACACGCACACACACGCACGCACACACACACACTCACACATACACTCATACACACACTCTCTCTCTTGGAAGAACGAAAGCAAAGTGAGAAATGTATACCTTCTGTTTGTCCAGACACATCGTGGGAGTACAGGACCAGAATGAGAAGAGGCAAGAAGATCTGGCCTGCAAAACAATCAAAACGTGGGGCGTGATTCTTCTGGTTTTGACGTTCTACACAACACCGTTTGCGCAAATAAAAGGAATGTCCACGAGAGTCAAATTTCACACCAAGCATTGACGGAAACAGTGTGTTTTCATGATGTTGAACGCTTCTTTATAAAAAAAAGTTGTTTTCCAAAAGATCTTTTTTGCAAAATAAGAAACCAAAACATCTACGACTTCAGTTCAGTTCAACACAAAGAAACTCAACTCGAGCACTAGGACAATTTTCCGCCACTATCATGCAATTCGAATTATAACTGCCTGTTATATCCAATGATGTTTCAACAAAATCATCTTCTGCTTATTTTCTGACAAAACAGAAAATGATAATGCAATCTCTGCCCTTGAACACAACACAATCCGAAAGGTGTCAGTTACATTCAGACAAAGGGATGTCACTTAACAACGTATTAGCCACGCGCGTGCATGGTTACCTCGCTTGAAAATGACTTCAGGTGAACTAAATTTGAAAGAGAAAAACTCAATAACAAAAAGTCGATTTTTGCTTTTCCTTGTTTTAATAAGCTTTAATACAAGGTGATATACGTCAAACTGGCGTCGTTTAACGAACGAATCAAGTTTATCTTTATGACCAGACGTCAGCTTCAGACAGACAGAGAGAAATGTTCCTGCAAAACACGTCTTATCGGGCTGCGTTCAAGACGGAAAAAGAAGTTGGGAGATTTAACTCCCTTGAATTATCGTAGGCTTGACTTTCTACAGAAAAGCGACCAAATTATCTTTTCCGATTGTCTTACGCACGGTGTGTCAACTGATTCCGTTCGTCCACCGGATGTTTCCGTTCATCCGCAGGATGTGTCCGTTCATACAGCCCCATTTTCGTCACTTGCTTCGGGAAAAAAGATGTGGTAAGTCGTGTGGGCAGCGCGCTTGTGTGATATTGAAAGAATAAGGTAGTGAAATGGTTGGGCTATGTGTACGATAAGTACCAAGGTGCTAGTGAATCCTAATAATAACACACGCGGGCCGAACGTGGCAAAATTGCCTGATTTTTTAACATTTTCTTGTTTTTCTCGCTCTGTTATCGAATCCGACCCCTGATTTGCACATGATCACCAAAACCATTGCCTGTTACGACATTTCGCTTGAACAGAAGTTTATAGAAACCCATGGCTTTTGTACAATCACTTGTCTTTTGAAAACATACAGATTCCGTTCATACCCCATGTTTCCGTTCGTACAAAAGTGCATGTTTCCCTTCGTACGAAAAGCGTTTCCGTTCATACACATTCGTTAGATCAGAGTGAAACAGGCCCCCACTACAAGTTCTGTGTATTCCAATCGTCTTCAAATAGCACAAAGTACGAATGCGTATGATATTAGACCTATGTGAACCATAAGATGAATTGAATTTGCAAAAAAACAGTTTTGTGTCCGTTCGTACTGATTTTGACGGGAAAATGTGTCCGTTCGTACCACTTTCATCAAATTGTTTCCCTTCGTACGCTTTTCATGACGTTTGTGATTTTTGGTAGAAAGCTTGTGCAATTAGCCTTTTAATACCCCTAATTCGACTTATGTATAACCCATAATGCATGTTGTTCATGAGTGCAACAACACGCGACTGTGCCGGCTTTTCTGGTGCAATACCATCCCTGTTTAAAATCTTACTGAAGAGCAAACATTTTGATAAGTGTGTCTTCTTCCAGTTTCCTTACACAATGTCATTTCAAAGATCTAAACGTATGTGAAACCTGTTCAAAATATGCTTTCTCCAAGCTAAACCTAGACATTCAGTCTTTTAGCATTTTCAGATTTTTAATGACCAAACTTTTTTTTATCATTTTTTAAGCTTTGAAGCTGAAATGCAATCCCATAGTACGGGGGTTGCCTGGCTAAAGTTTTAAAATCAATTTGATAAAAAAAATGAGAGTGTGACAGTGCGGCCTCAACTTTTACCAAAAGTCGGATATGACGTCATCAAAGACATAATTTATAAAACAAGTCGCGTAAGGCGAAAATACAACATTTAGTCAAGCTGTCAGAATGAAACTGAAGGCAATGCAATTTTTCAGCAAGACCGTATGCTCGTAGCATCGTCAGTCCACCGCTCATAACAAAGGCAGTGAAATTGACAAGAAGAGCGGGGCAGTAGTAGCGCTGAGAAGGATAGCACGCTTTTCTGTACCACTCTTTGTTTTAACTTTCTGAGCGTGTTTTTAATCCAAACATATCATATCTATATGTTTTTGGAATCAGGAATAAGATGAAAGTGCTTTTATTTTGATTTCGACAATTTAATTTTGATAATAATTTGTATATTTTTAATTTTCAGAGCTTGTTTTTAAATCCAAATATAACATATTTATATGTTTTTAGAATCAGAAAATGATGAGGAATAAGATGAACGTAAATTTGGATCGTTTGATAAAATGTTGGATTTTTTTTTACAATTTTCAGATTTTTAATGACCAAAGTCATTAATTAATTTTTAAGCCACCAATCTGAAATGCAATACCGAAGTCCGGCCTTCGTCGAAGATTGCTTGGCCAAACTTTCAATCAATTTGATTGAAAAATGAGGGTGTGACAGTGCCGCCTCAACTTTTACAAAAAGCCGGATATGACGTCATCAAAGGTATTTATCGAAAAAAAGAAAAACACGTCCGGGGATATCAATCCCAGGAACTCTCATGTAACATTTCATAAAGATCGGTCCAGTAGTTTCGCTCTACACGCACGCACGCACACACACACACACACACACACACACACACACACACACACACACACACACACACAGACAGACACACACACACACACACACACATACACCACGACCCTCGTTTCGATTCCCCCTCTATGTTAAAACATTTAGTCAAAACTTGACTAAATGTAAAAAACAAATGAATAAAATGCTGGGGATATCATACTCAGAACCCCTCATGTAAAGTTTAAATGAAGATCGGTCCAGTAGTTTTCTCTGAATCGCTCTACACATACACACACACACGTACACACACACACACACACACACACACACACACACACACACACACACACACACACACACACACACACACACACACACACACACACACACACACATAAACCACGATCGTCGTTTCGATTCCCCATTTATGTTCAAACATTAAGTCAAAACTTGACTAAATGTAAAAAGGACTGATAGAGCCTGGATAATGTTTTTTCTTGATTTGTGTAAATTCTGCTCATGATTATCACAGGTGAAGCAAATGGCATGACAGGAGTAAATACAAATGTACACGTTACTTAGTTCAGTCTTAGTTGCAGTGCTGCAAAGCAAGCACAACTGCACAAATCAATCTTCGTTCTTTAATATCAAAACACCCAGAAAGCTCCGTCACTGAACACATTACTGAAAAGGGTACGAAGGGAAACAATTTGATGAAAGTGGTACGAACGGACACATTTTCCCGTCAAAATCAGTACGAACGGACACAAAACTGTTTTTTGCAAATTCTATTCGTCTTATGGTTCACATAGGTCCAATATCACACGCATTCGTATTTTGTGCTATTTGAAGACGATTGGAATACACAGAACTTGTAGTGGGGGCCTGTTTCACTCTGATCTAACGAATGTGTATGAACGGAAACGCTTTTCGTACGAAGGGAAACATGCACTTTTGTACGAACGGAAACATGGGGTATGAACGGAATCGGTATGTTTTCAAAAGACAAGTGATTGTACACAAGCCATGGGTTTCTATAAACTTCTGTTCAAGCGAAATGTCGTAACAGGCAATGGTTTTGGTGATCATGTGCAAATCAGGGGTCGGATTCGATAACAGAGCGAGAAAAACAAGAAAATGTTAAAAAATCAGGCAATTTTGCCACGTTCGGCCCGCGTGTGTTATTATTAGGATTCACTAGCACCTTGGTACTTATCGTACACATAGCCCAACCATTTCGCTACCTTATTCTTTCAATATCACACAAGCGCGCTGCCCACACGACTTACTACAACGTTTTTCCCGAAGCAAGTGACGAAAATGGGGCTGTATGAACGGACACATCCTGCGGATGAACGGAAACATCCGGTGGATGAACGGAATCAGTTGACACACCGTGTTACGGAGGTGTCAGCCGAACCAGGTCATAACCAAATTTAAGTAAAGACTTAAATTGTTATGTCGCGAGAGGGCAGTGAACTTGATGTTCGAAAAAGTTGCGCACGCTCAGAATTTCGGCTGCAATTGTCAGAAATCAACCGCATCAAAGCAAACACCTACAATTTGCAAGTTTCGAACACCCAATCTTTGTCAGAATACCATACACACGCTATCGTGTTTTTAGAGTAGCGATATGGTCAGATATTCTGACGATAACAAGCTAAATGTGCATCTCTTCGATTCGGCGTGTTATACTTGTTGTACTCAAAATATCGGACCGTATCGCTACACTAAAATTACGATTACGATAGTTAATGCATGGGACTTGAATAGTTATGGGTTATCAGATTTGTTGCACAAGAATCACTACTAAATACCTTAGTAAAACTGGAAATGAAACAAGTCTTGCAAAGCAAAATCAATACGTTTAGTCAATCTGTGGAACTCACAAAATAAAACTGAACACACTGCATATTTTCACTTACTAAAGAATAAATAGGATGATCGAAACACATTGGTAAAGTAACAGAAGCCCTACGAATCTGATTTTCTCACGACGGATTTTCTGGAGTGCGCAAACAAACTCTATTAGTAACGAATCGCCTGTGCCCCTTCTACCGATTTGAGCAGATTTTTCTCATCCTCCATTTTATAGTGACATGTAGCGTATCGTCTGCACATTACCAAAAGATGCCTGAGCCTACATTCCCTTAAGCTAACAGAAAAGCACGAGTCATTGATATTCCGACAGATTTCGATTTAAGACCAGCATTTTGAAGTCGACTGTTTCGAAGGACTTTGCCTAGCAGACGACATAAAAAATGCCCTTGCAAATGCTCAGCAAATGAACGGTTTGAGTCAATTTAAAGGAAACAGCCGTGAGGATAGAATACGTGTAGGGTTCAGAGCAATCTTACCGACAATATTTAGTACTAGCCTCCCCGATGAGTGAAGATACAACACGAAAAAAAATGCCAAATTTAGTTTTGAACATGAGCAGACCACCGAACAGGCCAGTAGGTATAACGTCAGGGGGCACCACTCTGTAGCTGCTTCATTTTGTAGTGAAAGCGGGTTGTCTGTCACGCCTTTTACAATCCATATTTAATTGAATGTAAAAGTAATAATGTATACTCACACGTAAATTAAGCATGCCTATAACTCATATGTTAATTGCCTATGGATAAAAGGTGTACAAAATCATCACACTTGGAACAACTGGTCAGCATTCAAAGCGGAACCATCTCCCTGAAACTTCTGATCAGTCGCGAGAAGCCAAATTTAACTGACGTGTAACTATGTAATTGAATATAAAAGTAAAATGTTACGCTCACGCTTAAAATTAAGCATAACAATAACTTATACCGTTTATTTATAATCGATAAAACGTGCATAGTGTCATACAATCGTAAATAATTGGTCGGTGTTCGAAGCAGTCGACACTGGCTCCCGAAATCTATCGCGAGTAGCCACATTAACCCGACCGGCGGTCGTGTGAAAATCGAAGGTTTAGAACCACAAATTACTCAATTTTGATCCGAGTTGAAATGAAATCTGTATGAAAATAATGCATTTTCTAGTTTCAAAGATACAGATGATATTCACCAAAGAACTGAAAATGAAAATAAGGTGAGAGTTTTGTCTGCAAGTGAAAAGGATGCCAAAAGCACAAGCGAAGTAGGCCTAATCGACCTGTCCATAGAAATATTCAAATGCCCGCGGAATAATATGTCTTGTCAACGTTCTGTTCTTGTATGGTTACTGCTAATATTGTTATTGAAACAATCATAGTGCACTAAGAGATGTTCTCGAAAATAATTATTGAAATCAGCACTATATACGTTTCGTTCAATAATTTATTTTCTCGATTTGCGCTATACCGCACTGTGATGTTTCAATAACTTTAATCATGGCGTATTTTGCCGACAACTGGCTGCAAGATACCATATCAACAAACAAAGGTACAGCTTGTCTCACTCTGTCTGTCTATCTTCCTGTCTGTCTGTCTGTCTGTCTGTCTTTCTGTCTATCCACCTAACCATTTCTCAGCATAAGCGCACAAGAAAGTACACTGAACACTGAATTTTAAAAGCCATGCAGTCACTTTGCAAGCGATAACATCACAAAAAATCATCAATCTAGAGTCAATAAAAGTAACCACTGTTTGAGAACACTGCTAAACGGAACATCCCCACTCCCCACCAACACCCCCCACCCAACCCCACCACCAACAAAAAACACCAAAACAAATCATACACAGAGACAGGCATTCAAAGTATACTTACGGCTCATGGTGCCCATTGTTGCAGGGGTACACCGAGAAGCTGCCAAGGCTGGTGTGTCCAAGCTGCATTATTCCCGACTTTTATAATATGTTTCTCGGTCGACAAAAGTCTCGTCACTTCCCGGATCCTTGAAGATCAAACAGCCATCCCAGACTGTGATTGGCTGTTACTTTCTGCAAACATGATTGGCCGAAAAAAAGGCTGAGAATGATGCGATTGGTTACAGATGACTAACCCGGACCTCAACCACCCTATTACCCCTTAACTCCATCCCCGGAAACCCAGTCCAAACCCCCTTAGCACTTTCACAGAGGATGATGATGATGATGATGATGATGATGATGATGATGATGATGATGATGATGATGATGATGATGATGATGATGATGAAACAAGTGTATCTGATCAATTTTCCCGGATATTTGCCCTCTCACTTTGCTCACGCAATAAACACATACATCATCAATCCATCTAGGTTATTGCTGCCGCCTGTTATCAATAATACAGTGACACCTGTATTGACTTTGGAACTGTTTATCCCTCAATTGAGCAAACATCCGATCAACTCCCCGTCCCACAGGTAGGGTGCAGTTTACAACCGAAAAACACTGTTGTAAGGCATTGTTTCTGTCATGCAAGAGCAAGCGAATTTGAATTTGAAAAAAAATAATGAACTTCCTAAACGAAGGAGGAGAATGGAACACCATGCATGTGTATGTATCTCATTGGAGAACTTGCTGCATACACTTACAAGAAAGCTCAAATGTAGTCAATCATTTTTCCGCTGTCATCTTGTTGGTTCACATGTAGCACTTTCTAGATGCTGGACATTGTTTGCGGGAACAGGGGGGAACAGTTATCGTTACGTTTTTGCTTGTATAGCTTGCTTGCTGGAGGAGACATAGGATTATTCCACACATATAAACACAATGGCATCAATAATACACAGTTGTAACACCGTCACAGCCATCATAACTTACTTCGAAAATGTACTTTGTAAAGGGCCTAGAGCCATAGGTTTGGCACTTAAAAATGTCCAGTTATTATCATTATTATTACGTGCACCTTGCATTGTGTCCGTAGAGCAAACGTAATGCAGTTTGCAGTTGGGAAATTGAAATGCTTCATGGAGACATGACTGTTGTTAACAGAACGTAACACATGAACAGATTGCAGCAATTGTCCAACTAATGATTCATGATATGCAAGCCAAGGCACTGCAGTCACATTTAGTTATAAGTGTTCTTTGGTGTTTTTTGCAATCTTGCCTTGTGAACGTACTATATGATTGGATTTATTTGAATTCGACATTTTAATTTACAGCCATTTTTTCTGCATATCAGTGTTTCTTTGTTAGCCCTGCTGTCATGTTTGTTTTCACGTTTCTAGTGTTTTTCCCACACTCTTATTTGTAAACGCAAATCCCACAATTCACATTTGATCTTCATTTTATTCTACAAGATTTAGGTTACATGCTTTAAATGTCGTAATTTAATATTTGTACGCATTTTGCTTGTTTTAAGTTACGAACCAAATATGTTCTGGTTTTCGAATAACAGTAGAGCAGACAACACCTTGCGTTTTGTCGTCATTAACATGAAGCAATAATCGCACGACGCGATTGCTTAATTGAATGTCGCTGATTTCGTGTTATAGTATTCGGAACTTTCTTGCCTGTGACTCAAAGTTTTTGTTACCCGAGCAGGGTCCCGCTTTGGTGTAAAAATTAAGGATTTTGCCACACTTCTATTACGTCTGGGGGTCATCGAACCCTGGACGTGCCAGAAGTCTCAAAGCTCTAGCTTTATACAAGTTAGGGGGAAAAAAACAATTAATTTTCCAATTTTACATCCGTTCTCGGCCAAAATATAATTGTTCAAATCTACAAATATCAACCAAATTGTGTAATTGCCTGCAGGGCATCGACACCTGGAAATGTGTAAAGTTTACAAGTTTAAGCCTTAAGATATTAAAAAAATGTCTACGACCCAGACGGCTTGGCAGTTGGCCCAGACACATTACTAGCTCTTCAAACGCATTTATCAACCGCACTGTCAGATTATTACTGCGGCTAGGCTGCCGATTCTCATGCGACAACAACTTCTTTCATGTTTAACTGATCATCTTTCAAATAGAAAGGATATATGATATGTATGCTCTCCAGCAAAATTTAGCACACGCTGTGTGTCTCTTGCTGGCAACCGTGTTTCCTTTTTCTTTTTATGTGTAATTGATTTAGAAGTGTTGAGCATTGTTTGCTAATCTTGCGGGTTTTAGAACGTAAAAGTGGTCGCTATTAAAAATCAGAAAAGTGGGGCTCCGCGCGTGCTCTCGCTGCTCTCTGTTTTCGTCACTGAATCCATACTAAAACACAAAACATGTCCAAATTGTCAACAAAACCAGCCCCAGATTTATGGACGGCTTGAAATATTATGTCAGAATGTGTGTGTTGCTACTTTGCTTTTATGGTGCATTTAATACGCTGAGGGGGACAGGTGTGACAACGGAGTTAGATCGTAAAATTACATTTATGATTCAAAATGAGAAAACTGTAGCACAACTCAAAGGAAGTTAGGTAAATGTTAGGTATCAGTAAAACTGACATTTATCCATTTAAAATGAATGTTTTCGACAACCCTTTGACGTTGACATGATATTACCTCTGTGTCTTTGAGTATTCTAAAACATTGCTGCAATACGTATAGTTAGGCTTAAGGCTCAGATGTGGATTTTTTGTTTAAAGGTAACAATACACAAGCAACCTTTATATATAGTGCTTTAGAAGAAAAATCGCTCAAGACGATTAGCACTATCTTCTGTTAGAATGACTCGTTTCCAGCTTGTGTGATTTTTTTTCGGGGGGGGGGGGGGGGGGGTTGAGAGGTTGTTAATTTTTGGGCATCACCCCCGACCACCAACTCTCCTACCGCCACAGCCGCGCCCTTGTCACTCCAGCTCTCCATCTGTAGCTGAAGTGGCATTTACAAGTTTGACAACCCCAAGGAAGGTGTGTGAAGCAGCTGACACCATATTACTTGAAAGCAATTGTTGCTTTGAAATTCATTTGATGTTGTTCAGTGGTTTCAGCGGTTTCAGATGTGTGTTTTGTTATCATATGCAAAGGCTGATCGCTCTGCAGTTTTTCCCCTTCTTCTGTAATATCAACCCACCTGGTGCACAGTTCTCTTCGTTGAACTAATTGCTACCTTGTTCCAGAGCATTCGATGGCGACAATAGATTAGGCGGCTGTAACTTATAGACAGCCTGGTAGAAATGTACTCAACGCAGTAACGTCAAACTCTCATTTGGCTGAAATCAAGACACACGTTGTTTTTGTAGAGGGGGAATCGAGACGAGGGTCGTGGTGTGTGTGTGTGTGTGTGTGTGTGTGTGTGTGTGTGTGTGTGTGTGTGTGTGTGTGTGTGTGTGTGTGTGTGTGTGTGTGTGTGTGTGTGTGTGTGTGTGTGTGTGTGTGTGTGTGTGTGTGTGTGCGTGTGTGTGTGTAGAGCGATTCAGACTAAACTACTGGACCGATCTTTATGAAATGTTACATGAGAGTTCCTGGGTATGATATCCCCAGATTGTTTTTCATTTTTTCGATAAATGTCTTTGATGACGTCATATCCGGATTTTTGTAAAAGTTGAGGCGGCACTGTCACACCCTCATTTTTCAATCAAATTAATTGAAATTTTGGCCAAGCAATCTTCGACGAAGGCCGGACTTCGGTATTGCATTTCAGCATGGAGGCTTAACAATTAATTAATGACTTTGGTCATTAAAAATCTGAAAATTGTAATTAAAATTATTTTTTTATAAAACGATCCAAAATTACTTTTATTGTATTCTTCATTATGTTCTGATTCCACAAACATATAAATATGTTATATTCGGATTAAAAACAAGCTCTGAAAATTAAAAATATAAAAATTATGATTAAAATTAAATTTCCGAAATCGTTTTAAAAACAATTTCATCTTATTTCTTGTCGGTTCCTGATTCCAAAAATATATAGATATGATATGTTTGGATAAAAAAACAGGCTCAGAAAGTTAAAGCGAAGAGAGGTAGGCTTACAGTAAAGCGTGCTATGCAGCACAGCGCAACCGCAACTGCGCTAAACAGGCTCGTCACTTTCACTGCCTTTTGCACTAGCGGCGGACTACGCGGGAT
>NC_090258.1:13905792-13908292 GCF_037325665.1 Littorina saxatilis
CCTGTGGAAACATGGGTACACATACACACATTCACACATTCACACACACACACACACACACACACACACTCACACACACACACACACAAACACACACACACAAACACACACACACACACATCCACACATTCTCTCACTGTCTCTCTCTCTGTCTCTCTGTCTCTTTCTCTCTGTCTCTCTGTCTCTGTCTCTCTCTGTCTCTGTCTCTGTCTCTCTCTCTCTCTCTCTCTCTCTCACTCTCTGTGCCTCCACCACCCCTCTCTCTCGCCGTTATTCTATGACGCCCCCCCCCCCCCCCCAATTCTGCAATTGCATGCTAAAATGACAATGATGGTAATGTTTAAAAAAACCTGTTTTCATCAACATAAACTGCGTAAATGAAACTACAGTTCTGTAATGATGCAATCTCAAATATGAGGCCGACATTGCACAGCCAGGCAATAGCACGAATAACACAATAAGACTAATAACGCTACGAGATAAACCTAACACCTATGTGCAAATATCAGATCTACAAAGCGTGACTTCTCATTTCTACAATCAGCACAATCCAAACAAGTCGCGTAAGGCGAAAATACAACATTTAGTCAAGCTCAGTCGAACTCACAGAATGAAACTGAACGCAAAGCATTTTTTCCGCAAGACCGTACACTCGTAGCATCGTCTGTCCACCGCTCGTGGCAAAGTCAGTGAAATTAACAATACAGAAAAGCACGGTAGCGGTTGCGCTGAGGAGGATAGCCCGCTGTTCTATATCTCTATTCTTTTTAACTCTCTGGACGTGTTTTTAATCCAAACATATCATATCTATATGTTTTTGGAATCAGGAACGGACAAGGAATAAGATGAAATTGTTTTCAAATCGATTTCGGAAATTTAATTTTAATCATAATTTTTATATTTTTAATTTTCAGAGCTTGTTTATAATCCGAATATAACATAATTATATGTTTTTGGAATCAGAAAATGATGAAGAGTACGATAAACGTAATTGTGGATCGTTTTATAAAAAAATAATTTTAATTACAATTTTCAGATTTTTAATGACCAAAGTCATTAATTAAATGGTAAGCCTCCAAGCTGAAATGCAATACCAAGTCCGGCCTTCGTCGAAGATTGCTTTGCCAAAATTTCAATCAATTTTATTGAAAAATGAGGGTGTGACAGTGCCGCCTCAACTTTTACAAAAAGCCGGATATGACGTCATCAAAGACATTTATCGAAAAAATGAAAAAAAATGTCTGGGGATATCACACCCAGAAACGCTTATAAAAAATTTCATACAGATCGGTCCAGTAGTTTACTCTGAATCGCTCTACACACACACACACACACACACACACACACACACACACACACACACACACACACACACACACACACACACACACACACACACACACACACACACACACACACACTCACATCCACCATGACCCTCGTCTCGATTCCCCCCTCTACGTTAAAACATTTAGTAAAAACTTGACTAAATGTAATAAAAGGCGTACAGCTAAGATGATATCGGCATTACAATAAGGCAGCCCTTACACCTCGGTATACAATTGTTATCTCCAGACCTGATGGTGTGACTGCGCAGTTCTGCTTGAATAGATTGTTCCCGTGTGTGTGTGTGTGTGTGTGTGTGTGTGTGTGTGTGTGTGTGTGTGTGTGTGTGTGTGTGTGTGTGTGTGTGTGTGTGTGTGTGTGTGTGTGTGTGTGTGTGTGTGTGTGTGTGTGTGTCACTGTGTCACAAAAAGAATCGTTGTATTCCCAACTAGTTTCAGCTTATCACATTCGCATATGTTGCAAAAAGCAACAGCCAATGAGAATTTGGGATTATCGTTTTATCTTCCAGCAACCGGGAAGTCGGGTGATCTTGGAATGATCGGCAAAAACATGTTAAAGGCCCACTCCGCCGGACAGTAGGTTTATGGAACGATAGTATTTTTTTCAACAGCAATACTAACCTGATGAAGCACACTCGTACTCGCAATAGCATTCAACAACAGGAAAGGACACTTACAGATCACTTCCATAGCTATTTAGCACGCGTAAACCACGCACCAGGTCTCGTGGGTTATTCAACCCCCGAGCCATCGTGGCCCCGTGTGTCCCACTTTATTCATACATAACCTATTTAGTCGTTTGTGGTTTCAAATCGACTCTATATAGATCTGCTATATTATTGCGTACCTCTGCATCTAAAATATAACACATGACTGGCAGTGATCCAAACCGAGAGACCGTTGCCTTCAAAGAAACTGTAGTGATTTGCAGCGATAGTAGCCATGACGCGGCAGAACGTGTGTGTTGTTTTTTATGCGCGTAGTGTGCTACATCTTACATGCACCAGTCAATTCATTCACCAACCTCGCTTGTTCTATATCCGGGCTCCCTACTTTCAAATTGTCCAAACTTCAAAATTATAATGATTTTGTTTTGCTGATGAAAGAATTCTTTCGTGTTTTGACAATGTATCACAAGCTGTCAATATATTATC
>NC_090258.1:13913292-13918292 GCF_037325665.1 Littorina saxatilis
CCTGTTGTCCATTATCATTTCCTTTGTCTTCCCCACATTAAGCTCCAAATAGTTGTTTTCACACCACCCCACAAACCTATCTACCTCCTGCCTGTAGTCAGAGTCGTCGTCATCAGTCAGCAGTCCGGTCAGTCCAGTGTCGTCAGCAAACTTGGTTATGGGGCAGGAGTCACTAGAACTTCTAAAATCTGCTGTGTAGAGAGAAAAAAGAAAAGGTGAGAGTACTGTGCCTTGTGGTGCCCCTGTGTTTGTGCAGATTGTGTCTGAAACTGATTGCCCCCCCCCCACCCTAACATACTGTGGCCTGTTTGTCAGGTAGTCCATAACCCAGAGGATGGTGGCTGCTGGGACATTCATGCTACAAAGCTTCTCCGCCATTAAATGAGGCTGTCTGTGTGGTTGATTTCGTTAAATTCCCTGTTTCTTCCAACCAATAAACACCGTGCACAAAACGTGTCTCGCTCTATTTTGATCGACATAATTTTTTTGAACAAACATTTTGCTCTGCACTTGTTGACTCACCTGTGCAATCGGGAGTCATTGAATTCAGCCGGGCCTAGCCAACCGTGATGCAAAACCCATCATGTCAACCACAGCAGATCGTCCAAGGATGAGATTTTTTGTTTGTTTGTTTGCTTAACGCCCAGCCGACCACGAAGGGCCATATCAGGGCGGTGCTGCTTTGACATATAACGTGCGTCACACACAAGACAGAAGTCGCAGCACAGGCTTCATGTCTCACCCAGTCACATTATTCTGACACCGGACCAACCAGTCCTAGCACAAACCCCATAATGCCAGACGCCAGGCGGAGCAGCCACTAGATTGCCAATTTTAAAGTCTTAGGTATGACTCGGCCAGGGTTCGAACCCACGACCTCCCGATCACGGGGCGGACCCAAGGATGGGAGCATATTACACTTGAACACATGCTGAAATTCAAAGAAGCGATATTTAAACACGTAGTCAATCTGTCCGAGGTCGACCCGAATCTAAAAGGTCAACACTATAAAATCCGGGATCACTCATCACCAATACTAGTGAAACCTGAAACCCGAAGGCAGAGATGGGTCGTGAAGGTCTCCGCGGAGTATTCGGTTTTGAGCACATTTTCGGAGTAAATATGACATATCTGAATATATCTGAAATCATTTTTGTGTGCAAATTTAATGAACAAATTAATGAACTATAACCATATATAGGCCTTCCAATCAGAAATGCAATCTCATTGTCCGTATTCGCGATCGGTCAAAAACTACAATTTCAATCAATCTGATTATCAAAATGAAGTTGCCACTGTGCCCCCTCATGTCTTGGTGAAAACCCGGATATGATAGGACGTCATCAAAGATAAATATCGAAAAATGAGGAAAAGGTCTGAAAACATCATATGGAAGAATGTGTATATGTCGTGCCGAATTCACGTAATTGCCGATTACGCGTAATGGGCAACATTTTTGCCCATTTCGCGTAATCGGCAAAACGCTGCCCAATACGTGAAATCGGCAGCGTTTTGCCGAAATCGCGTAAAGGCCTCTAAAACTTGCCTATTTTGCGAATTCAGCAGCCGATTACGCGGAATCGGCAGCCGATTTTTTTTCCCTCCAGCATCTCCCCACCCACCCCATCCCGCCCCACCTCACCCCCTACCTAGTGCCTAAAATAACGTGTATATATATTTTCTGCGCTTTGTGTCAGCACTGTTTGTGTGTGTGTAAATAGTACTGTTGACACGTTTTTATATAGAAGCCTACTGTGGTTCTTGTGCTTAGGCTGTGTATTGGACTGTCACTGTATGCCTGCATTATTAGTTGTCAGTAATTATTACATGTGCTGATTGTTCTCTTTGTCTGCGCGCGTATAGTATGTTGGTTATGTTTGGTCATAGTATGTTTGCTTATGTTTGGTCGTTACCTTTGCCTGTGCGTGTATTGTATGTTTGGTCGTTTTCTTTGCCTGTGCATGTATAGTTTGTTGGTTATGTTTGGTCGGTTTCTTTGCCTGTGCGTGTATAGTATGCTTGGTCGATGTATGTATTGTAAAGCGCTAAGAGTAGACATTTTTCTAGAATAGCGCTATAAAAGTTTGCATTATTATTATTATTATTATTATTAATAGGCAAGTTGCCCATTACGCGAAATCGGCAATAGTGAGTTTAGTGTGTATGTTTGTTTGTGTGTGTGTGTGTGTGTGTGTGTGTGTGTGTGTGTGTGTGTGTGTGTGTGTGTGTGTGTGTGTGTGTGTGTGTTGTCGTCGATACTGACCATGACTGTGATAATATACTTTTTAGCACGCACGCACACACACTCACAAACACACACACACACACACAAACAAACACACACACACACACACACACACACACACACACACACACACACACACACACACATAGTATACTAGTGATGCAAACGAGGCAAACATTTATTTCCGAAACAAGAGAACGATAATAGGAAAAGATGAACAAATAGATGAACATGAAGAATTACGCATAATTGTGAGAAAAAAAACGCTTCTCAAAAATACAAGTTAAGCTGCTATTTTCATCTTTCAGTACCACAAACACAGGTTATAGCTTGGCTGACATGCAGTTTGGTAGTAATTTTTATTTGTTTTTACATTTGCTGTTTTTCGGGTGGCAGTGACTGTGTCTCAATGACTGCTTTCTTTCCCTTTCTGGACATCTCACTCAAAGCAACATTTACACTCAGTTTTGTAGTAAACAACATGCCGAGGTATTTGTACGAGTTGGTTACTCGGACTGCCTCGCCACCATAGGACCATTTCTCGTGAGCTGCAAGGTGGCCTCACATACGGAACACCATGACATCAGTTTTATCCAAGTTAACTGATAAGCACAGGCGATCTGCTTCTCTTTTTAAATTGTTCAGTTGGTTTTGTAAACTTATGACAGAATTAGACATCAAAACAACATCGTCAGCGAAAAGTAGCAAGAATATCTCCGTCGCACCAGGTATCAACTGTATACCATGTCTTCCCTTACAGGACACTTCTGTTGTCAGTTCATTAATAAAGAAGGAGAACATCAAAGGGCTCAATAAACATCCTTGTTTCACCCCTCTAGGGCATTCAAAATAATCAGAATAATTACATCGGTCACGCACACGTACACATGCTTTCACTGATGTGTAAACGGCTGTTAGGGCCTTATACATTTTCCCGTTTACACCACTTTTCCTCAAAACCTCCGATAATGCATTCCTGTTCACAGAGTCAAATGCCTTCTTAAAATCTACAAGAGCTATGTACAGCTTAGTATTCTTTAATAAATGCTTCTGAACAATGCCATATAACGAAAAAATATGATCAACAGTACCGTAACTTGACCTGAAGCCGGCTTGTTCTTCAATTATTTTTTCCTCTTTCTCAGCCCACTTCGTCAATCTCTTGTTGAGAATGTGTGTATAAACCTTGCTTACAACACTGGTCAAGGCTATGCCACGGTAATTATCCGGTACATTCACGTCTCCTTTCTTATGAATTGGTATGATAATTGATCTTGACCACTCTTCAGGAGATGTTCCCGTGTCAAACAACATGTTGAACAGATCAACAAGAAAGTCCAATACTGTTTCATTGGCATGTTTCAACATTTGGCTCACAATCATATCTGGCCCAGCACTCTTTCCTACTTTTAAAATTACGGATACTGTCAATCACTTCTTGCTTTGAAATGTTTTCGCTAAATAATTCATCAACTACTTCCTCCTCAACTTCATCGGTATCCTTTTCAACTCCAGACACAAAATCAACGGTGTTAAAAACCTCATAAAAATGTTCGTACCACTGTTCACTTGAGATGCCATGGAAGATTGCTTTCTTTGCGTTCAATGACCGAATAGTTTGCCAAAACACTTTTGGGTCTTTACTGGAATTTTTCAACTTGGCAAGTCTTTCTAAATCAAAATCAAGTTTCTTTCTATACAACAATTCCTTGTACTCTTTGCATTCCTGTACATATTCTTCCCTGCATACCTCATAATTTTGCTTGTTAGCTCTCTGAGCCCGTTTCAGGAACCGTTTTACGACGGCTTTCTTGCGCAGACAATCTTTGTCAAACATACACGCAGCCGCACAATGGGGAGAGAGAGAGAGAGAGAGAGAGAGAGAGAGAGAGAGAGAGAGAGAGAGAGAGAGAGAGACCACACACACACATACACACATACACACACACACACACACACACACACACACGCACGCACGCACGTACGTACGCACACACACACACTTAACTTGCTATTGCCGATTTCGCGTAATGGGCAACTTGCCCACTACGCGTAATCGGCTGCCCATTCCGCGTAATCGGCTGCCGAATTCGCGAAATAGGCAGGTTTTAGAGGCGTTTACGCGATTTCGGCAAAACGCTGCCGATTTCACGTATGGGGCAGCGTTTTGCCGATTACGCGAAATGGGCAAAAATGTTGCCCATTACGCGTAATCGGCAATTACGTGAATTCGGCACGACATATACATGTAAAGTTCCATGAACATTTTTCTCAGTAGTTTCTCGAGCAAGTGGGTCCGTCAGCGACTCGTGGGTTCCCGAGCCGCTCCCTTTGTAGTTAATGTGCTTTAAGTTCTATGAATACCACTGTCCGAGCTGTCATAACTTGATGACTGCCTCTATTCCACTGTCCACTTTGTATTGTGAAAAGCAAAATGCACTGACGTGACATCTAGCGCGACTGACATACTGTTGGCACTACTTTCATCGAAACGCACAGACTTCTTCTTCTTCTTCTTCTTCTTCTGCGTTCGTGGGCTGAAACTCCCTCGTACACTCGTGTTTTTGCACGAGTGGAGTTTACGTGTATGACCGTCATTACCCCGCCATTTAGGCAGCCATACGCCGCTTTCGCACAGACAAATCACCAAAGGGCAATCACGCCATTTCGCAATTAACAAACAGACTTTTCTACCAAGATAATGCCATATGTTCGGTTTAAAATGTAAAGGGAAACAAACAGTTTTAAACGGGTG
>NC_090258.1:13923292-13975792 GCF_037325665.1 Littorina saxatilis
GTTCATGTTTCTGTAGAGTTCTTTACACGAGCTGCTAGCAGAGACGCGAGCAGAGTAGAAGGCAGTCTTCGCACCTTGGACGAGATCAGTCACTTTCTGCTTCGCTGTTTCGTAGATCTGCTTGTGGACTGTTAGTTTAGAAGCTAGCCAGCGACGCTCAGACTGACGACGATGAGTGTACTGTGTGTTTAAATATAAGAAGATCATATTCAAGAATAAATCTTGAAAAGACATGAATGGTGCTTGGTGTCGGCAATTACTTTGGAAAATGCAAAACTTTCATTTCAAAACATGGGTTATTAAATACATTTCCAAAAGCTTAAATCCTTGCTTCAATTTGGCAAACTCATCCCAGTTTGTGGTGATGAATTGAGATTAAGGATTGTATAAACCTTATCTTTCTGGCTTCAAGTTCAGATCTGGACTGAAATACGGGGTCTTTCTAATAGGATATAACTCCATTCGATAAAATGACTGATGTGAAACAAGTCGTTAGGCACACTGAAGGATGCCATTCTTTATCAGCTAAACCGATATTATTGTGACTTATTGTTGTTCGACTGAGCAAGCAAACTCCGTTATTTCAAATTGAGGAGCTGCAAAACAAAAGAGCAAACTTTGAAATTTGACAGACCCTTTATATTTCGTTTGCTTGAAAGGTCCTAAGCGGCAATGGTGTTGGCTGTTGGTTTATCGTGTCCCTTCAGTCTACATGGGTATTCAGGACCGATTGAATTGAAATGTGTTTCCCTTTGTAGTTTACATGGTGGTCTTCATATTTGAAACTATGTACATTTGGTTTTATCACAGTAAAGTGAATAAGGTTAACAAAAAATCACAGCGCTTATTGTCTCACACTTGTTACTTCAAATATTGTTTTTAAATCTTGATCTCCTTTGAAACAAAGAAAAGAGAAAAACAACACAATTGAATTGGTCCCAAATAGCCAAAGTGGTTAAGAAGTAAAAAGCACAAAAACAAAAACAAAACAAAAAACTAAAACATCTCAGTCTCTCAAATGGCCGTGTTTCAGTTCCAGACGGATGTGTAGGATACACCAAGAACGGGACAGGTTCTGTAAGGTCACCAGGTTACCCAGCAGGGCATTATTTCACAGAAGACACAGTGTGTGTGTGGAAAATTGAAGTGGCGTCCGGCAGAAAGCTGAAACTTTCCTTCTCGGACATCAACGCTCACAACCAAATTGGTCGTTCCAGTTACATACAGGTAATTGTGTTTTGCTTTGGCAAACGAAGAAAATATCGTTAGTCTAGCAGGGATGCGGGGGCTAGTAACTTCTTCTTCTTCTTCCGTAGAGGACTGGGTTCTTGCAAACGTCTCAGAGTCCCGCGCGCGGTTGAGTCACTGTTACCGAGAGTGGCTAGCTCCGGCAAACAGGGAGATTAAAAAGGTGGGGTTGTCAAGTTTATTCTGCCCAAAACCGTTTCGATATTTGTCTCTGTTAAAGCACGTCCCTCGGTAAACAAACTTACAATATGTTCGTGGTTTTAGGCATAACGTCAAACACAATCAACGTCTGGATAAATAAGCAAATGTAGTTACCAGAAACAGATTCATTCTTTAGAATAACACTGAAATAAAAGAATTTACATATGAAAACTGGAAACTGTTATTTCTGGAAATCCCAAACAGGAAATCCAAAACAGGTGCAAAAGTGACAAATCAAGAACGCTGAAGTGATAAATTGTTCAGTAAATCACAGGGTGATTTCGGTCGCATATGAATTAAAACAAACCAAATCGTGTTAATGTGATATGACACAGCAAGCCATGTAGCATTTGCTATCTCCTATCTCCTCACTTTTCTTGTTCTTGTGCTTTTACTAATTGGTACCATGACAAGGAAATGTGACCCTCCACCACGGAATGAGTCGCATGTCACCTAGCATGATTTTCATATTTTTACATTTTCCTAAAGAGTTTGTTATGTTCTATCCAGTGGTGAAAATCGTTTTAGAAAAGAGCGAAAACTTTTTGAGTTATAAGCCTGTGACTAAGGTGACCCTCACACTGTTACTTGACACCCCCCGGACTTATATTAAGCCTAGCGCAGAACCGCGCGAGGTGACATGCGACTCATTTCGTGGCGGAGGGTCACAAATATGCGTTGATCCCAACCCCTTTCTGCCTCGGTTAAATTTTTCCCATCAAACCTGCCTCTCGTTTCCCATTTAATTTGAGAAAGATCATTGCATGCGATAGGGTCGTGCCTTCAATTTTAAAACCATGTCTCCGGTTTGCAGAACTAGGATTACTAATTTCAGTAACTAAAGCACTAGGACGGCAATCTCTCTATCCCAACCCCATCCTCCACAATGGTTTAATGGTATATTTTAGTACTGCGAATGTGACTTTATTAGGCAGGATTCTTGTTTATCCAAAGGTTTCACAAAAAGGCGATCAAAACTGGATGATATCGTACGGCTCACCGCTTCCTGACTTGATTTCGGAGTACAATACAGCCTTCATCAGACATAAACACCGAGCTGGTACCTTTGGCATAGACTTTGCGGCATCTTGGACCCAAGGTAATAACAGATATTTCTCGAATCGAATAATCCTTTTCTTATAACTTTTGGTTTTTTACCCGCTCAATATTTTATAGCGGTCAGGCCGGGACCTTTTTTTTTAATAAAGCTAAAATTGAGAAAAAATGTTCAAATTAAAACAACGCTACACACATGTAAATGTAAACCTCTCACAAGAAGTGAAGAATGCAAATGTTGTCCCCGCGCTGTATCACATAGGTATTATCTTTCGGTGTATTTTTTTTTACAGATTGTAATTTTTCGTACATTGATCCGTGGTCTGTGTCCTACACTATCAAATCGCCCGGTTATGATGATGGTAATTATCCACCTGGATTGGATTGTTACTACGCTGTACAGTTCAGAAAAAAGGTCTTGGCTCATGTGTGGTTCCACAGCTTCCATCTTGACGACAAATCCAGTAGTACTTGTCAGGATTACATTGAGGTGAGTGTGGAGGTAGCATTTTAGAATTGAATCATCATTGAAATGTTGTGTTAAGGAGAAATTAGTGTTATGCGCGTTTATAGCTTGTAATGTAACTGCAGGTACTTTCAGTTATCTTATTGATTGAAGGAATAATAACATTGGCTTTCAATGATAAGATAAATTCTGGCGTTTGCTACTTTCATGAGATTGAGAGCGGTGGGGGGAGGGGGGGGGCTTGAAACAGTTTCACTGTGGGAAATACCTCCTGACGTAAAACCTCACTTAGCACTATGCAGCAAATGACATTGCAAAACGCAGGCATTACTACTCCGGGTTTAGTGGAAGTGTCATGTTCCCCATTAATGGTAGTACGTGTTATCAAAAAGAAGCCGTTTAACATCCTTGTCAAGAAGCCTGTCTTATATTCAGTCATCTCAAAACTAAAAGCAATAATGGGCACGTGTTCCTTTCCTCCAGAAATTGATTCATGTTTGTTACTCTTTTTTATATAAGATCTTTGACGGACCTACAGTTTCGGATACCAGCCTTGGGCGATTCTGCGGCTCCTCTCTCCCATCGTCTTTGACGTTAACACAAAACATGGCTTTGCTGCACTTCCATAGCGATTATGTCACAGATGCTACAAGTACAGGAGTTCAACTAAATGTATATGGGCGTGAAAGAGGTAAGGTGTGTGTACGTGTGTGTGTGTGTGTGTGTGTGTGTGTGTGTGTGTGTGCGTGATTGTGTATGTGTGTGTGTGTGTGTGTGGGGGGGTGTTAGTATGTGTGTGTGTGTGTGTGTGGGGGGGTGTTATATATGTGTGTGTGTGTGTGTGTGTGTGTGTGTGTGTGTGTGTGTGGGTGTGTGTGTACCCATATTTCCACAGGTTTGGTTGCCTAAATCACCATAAGGCAACCATCCACACGTGGATGGCAACCTAAACTGTGGATGGCAACCTGATTGTGTGGATGGTCGCTTCATTTAACACCGTTAAATTGACTTTTTTGACGGAAAGAATGTCATAAGAATGTTAAACTCTGGATGGCAACCTAACTGTGTGGATGGTCGCTTCATTTAACACCGTTAAATTGACTTTTTTGACGGAAAGAATGTCATAACAATGTTCAAAATGACATTCTTTCCGTCCTCTATAGGCGACGAAATAGGTCAAATTTTGTTCATTTTTTAGTGCAAAATTCTTCGATGCCGGAGCGAGTACTGCACCCAGTGCTGTTGTAGTGCAAGTGCACTAGAAAGGCACTACACCCAGTGCCGCCTCTTAGGTAACCATCCACACTTTAGGTGTGTGTGTGTGTGTGTGTGTGTTTTGTAATTGCAAAGAAGTTACACCTAGAGCTGGTTTAGGGATGTTGGACTATAGAAAAGTCAGTTATTATTATTATAATACTTTTTGAAGGAAGGTAAAGACAGCAAAATAAATGTAATGAGCACCAAAATGGCTGTATAGGGTCTAGTGCCTGGCTGTACCTTATCAAGTCATGATGTCATTTGGTGAATGCAATGAGGTTACATATCACGCTGGCAAAACCTTAAATCACAGGGATGACCAAACAGTTATTTCCACAAATTAGAACAGAAAGGTACTCCCGCGCTTTACAAAATGTAGACATGTACATATTTCCACGCTTCCGTGGCACACAAATGGTTGAATGGTGTTTATTTGTTTTGTGAATCAGAATCGATCAAGCTTCTGGTCTACCAGTGTAAAATCAATCAAGGTTACAATTTTCAAATCTTGCATAGACTGTGATCGGGGTATATTTGTTGTTACCGATTCACGACGAGTCACATGGAAATATTCTGTCCAGATTATATTACCCGCTATTACGAGCTAATCGTGTGACAGAGAGTTTTCTTGCACACGAGACTGTAGATGTTTCACGACGGCTTTAGCCGGAGTGAAACAGCAGCAGTCGAGTGTGCAAGAAAACTCTATGTCACACGCATTCCTTCTTTGTCACTACTAAAGCAAACGTGTGCAAGATTGTATGTTACACGCTTTGATGCCGAAATCAATTATTTTGATTATGCATTTATTTCTGAACATTTTTACCTTTACATACATTCAGTCACTACCTTAAACACTTATGTTTTCAGTATTCGTTTCAAGTGATCACGAACGTAGAAACATGGGTATCAAAGCGTTGTTACATTTTGTTGTGCATTCTGAATAGTGTGCCAACCGGCCTTGGTCAGTCAATCACGTTTTATCTGTGTACTAAGTGTTTGACGGTAAAAGAATAACACCAACCCCGTTCTCCTGTATATAACTGAAAGCCACATTTTCTTCTTCATTCAATTTCTGTTTTCAAAAGCTTCGTCAACTTTCCACTTACACGACACGGTCCCTTTACCAAGCTTCAATGAAGAACCCTGAATACGAAAGGTCAAAACAAAACAATAGGTACTACTTTCACTATCGTCGTCTGCAACGAAAACCGAAAATGGTGAAACGTTTTGCTACGTACACAGAGGACGAAATTGCAAAGAAAAGATCGAACCTTACACCTGTGACTAGGAAAAGTTGCATAGACAGTTCCGTGCGGATCTTACCACGTATCAACGTACATCCGATGCTCAGAACATACAGATGGGTGACGCTTTGGCGATTGAGGCTTCGTCTTTAGCTCTAACACGCACGCAGACAGTCAGGCAGGTCTAATCTGCACCAGCGGTGATGGAAGGTTTGGATTTAGAAACACTCGAATGTTACTTCGACAAGATAAACGAACCGAAAGACGAAAGTGTGCCCCAAATTCGGAAAATATTCTTTCAAAACTGCACTGTAAACAACATCAACATCACTGTGAGAAAAAGAACAATCCAAACACAACCAGTTCCCCTCTGGAACATTTCGGGTGGACTTTCCCAGGACCTGACCTACAAAAATTATCCGTGTTCGTTCGCGCTTTGCATTCAATCTGTGTTAGTGCGCGCGTGTGTTTTTGTGTTTAGCTTTCGTTGGTTTGTGCTGTTTGGTTCTCATTTATATCTTTCTATGCCTATGCTGTGAGACATAATCGCCATTACGAGCTAGTCGTGTGACAGAGAGTTTTCTTGCACACTCGACTGCTGCTGTTTCACTCCGGCTAAAGCCGTCGTGAAACATCTACAGTCTCGTGTGCAAGAAAACTCTCTGTCACACGACTAGCTCGTAATAGCGGGTACTGTCACACGACTAGCTCGTAATGGCGATTATGTCTCACAGCATAGGCATAGAAAGATATAAATGAGTTTTTGTGCACAAAATAACAGGCACAAAACCAGACTGACAACACAATTGCCTTTTCACACATACCGTACACACGCATGCGCGCAAAAGTTAGATCCAATTCGTTTCGTGTCTTTTTCTGGTTGAATGCATTTAACAAAGTATCAACCAACGTTTCTGAATCTTTCAATGAAAAAAATAAACTTTTTTGGAACCAAACAGCACAAACCAACGAAAGCTAAACACAAAAACACACGCGCGCACTAACACAGATTGAATGCAAAGCGCGAACGAACACGGATAATTTTTGTAGGTCAGGTCGTGGGAAAGTCCACCCGAAATGTTCCAGAGGGGAACTGGTTGTGTTTGGATTGTTCTTTTTCTCACAGTGATGTTGATGTTGTTTACAGTGCAGTTTTGAAAGAATATTTTCCGAATTTGGGGCACACTTTCGTCTTTCGGTTCGTTTATCTTGTCGAAGTAACATTCGAGTGTTTCTAAATCCAAACCTTCCATCACCGCTGGTGCAGATTAGACCTGCCTGACTGTCTGCGTGCGTGTTAGAGCTAAAGACGAAGCCTCAATCGCCAAAGCGTCACCCATCTGTAGGTTCTGAGCATCGGATGTACGTTGATACGTGGTAAGATCCGCACGGAACTGTCTATGCAACTTTTCCTAGTCACAGGTGTAAGGTTCGATCTTTTCTTTGCAATTTCGTCCTCTGTGTACGTAGCAAAACGTTTCACCATTTTCGGTTTTCGTTGCAGACGACGATAGTGAAAGTAGTACCTATTGTTTTGTTTTGACCTTTCGTATTCAGGGTTCTTCATTGAAGCTTGGTAAAGGGACCGTGTCGTGTAAGTGGAAAGTTGACGAAGCTTTTGAAAACAGAAATTGAATGAAGAAGAAAATGTGGCTTTCAGTTATATACAGGAGAACGGGGTTGGTGTTATTCTTTTACCGTCAAACACTTAGTACACAGATAAAACGTGATTGACTGACCAAGGCCGGTTGGCACACTATTCAGAATGCACAACAAAATGTAACAACGCTTTGATACCCATGTTTCTACGTTCGTGATCACTTGAAACGAATACTGAAAACATAAGTGTTTAAGGTAGTGACTGAATGTATGTAAAGGTAAAAATGTTCAGAAATAAATGCATAATCAAAATAATTGATTTCGGCATCAAAGCGTGTAACATACAATCTTGCACACGTTTGCTTTAGTAGTGACAAAGAAGGAATGCGTGTGACATCATAAGATGTTCCTGGCAAGTATATAGACATCGTGCAAAGACACTACTAAATGGGCCGAAGTAAAGTACCCAGGTACTATTGTTTACTATTTGCTTTTGGAATGTTGAATATTTTGTATTAACTTTCCTGCGTTTGAAATTCAAGATTGGTCTGGCAATGTTGCTGTTTCAGAACAAATCAACAATGTGACAGGAAGTTCTGGAGTATTAAACTCCCCAGGATATCCAAACCTGTACGCCGACGAAACAGACTACAAGTGGATCATCAGCGCTCTACCCTATCAGTCCATCACTCTCGTTGTGTCTGACTATAATAGCAGCACCTGTCATGCCGAGGAGTCATTGCAGGTAACAAACAAGTCACGTGAAGCGATAACATAAAATAAAAGATCAACACTTAAAACAGCCAACACTGAGACTTCATGCATGTACTAAGGCTTCGCTAGTCTGAACCCGAAGACTGAGACGGGTCTAGCTCGTCTTCGCGAAGCATGCGAACGTAGAGCCTAATTAACTTTTTAAAACATTTTTCATTGTAAGTACCCCGAACACACGGGATATTTTGTCACCAAGACTTCACTGATTCCTCGAGGCCGAGAATGCGCTGACACACTGGATGAAAAAATCTGTCTCAAAATCGTGCCTACAGCGAGTGGCCGGCTATTAATCTCTTGAATGGCAGCAGGTATAGTGCAGTAGGGCTTGTGCTCAAGAGGAAAGCGCGGTTTTCTGTATTCTTTTGTACTTTCTGAGCTTGAGTTTTAATCCAAACGTAACATATTTATATATTGTGGGATTAAGTGGATGATGCAGAATACAAGGCAATCGTTTCGGTTTCTCTGATTATCATTTTGATTTTTTACAGATGTTTAAGATTTGTAATGACTATATCCTTATAAATTAAATTTCAAGCTTCCACGCAGAAATGTAATGCCATAGTCCGGACTTCGTTGAAGATTGATTGACCAAAATGTCAATCAATCTGATCAAAAAAGGAGTGCATGACAGTACGCCTGAACTTTCGCTAAAATCGTCTGAGGACATACGTCATCAAAGACATTTATCGAACAATTAAAAAAAAAATGTGTGGGAATATCATCTGAAAAAACCCAGTCCAATAGTTGTCTGGGAATCACTCCACACACACACACACGTGCGCACGCACGCACACACGCACGCAATCACAAACACACACACACATCGGTACATGGCGTGCATGCGTCCGCACATGTGTGTGTGTGTGTGTGTGTGTGTGTGTGTGTGTGCGTGTGTGTGTGTGTGTGTGTGTGTGTGTGTGTGTGTGTGTGTGTGTGTGTGCCAAAATAAACATCTGTAATAATCTGAGCTTTACTCAGGTCAGAGTTGGAATATGAACACTACGAACAATTGTATGGCAAAACTCAGCAGTTTACAAGAATGGACGTGCAATTTGAGTTTATTTCATTACGGTATTTGAACATGGATTATTTTTGTTCGATTCTTTCAGATTTTATGTTGAGAGTGTCGTTTTCTTTCAGGCGATATTACAATGAACTGGAATCACACAAATATGCGTTACTGACGTTTTAGAAATGACTGTATTATATTTATCACTGATTCTGGTGATTTTTACAATCAGTCAATAATTTCTCTTAATAATATGTTGTCCCTATATGCTGGTAAAACTGTCGTTTTTTGCAGTTGAACTACATGGGTGACCAGGGATATAGACGCACGGCATCTGTGTATTGTCGTCCGCAGACTTCAGCCGTTTTTGTGTCAAATGGGAATAGAATGGAAATCTTGTTCAAGTCCGTGTTCAACATATCAATTGGTCACGCATTTCTAGCCAGCTGGACAGCAGGTAGGGAGTTTTTGTGTGTGTGTGAAATATACTACTCACCATACAAAAACCTAAGTTTATAATTATGTTTAGGTCTAAATCTTTGTGTTGAAGCCTTTTATGTCGAAACCTGGCAACGTGCTAGAAAGCTTCAAAGGCCTATCATTCAATTCTCCTTTGTATGCCATACCAACAGTTTGAAATACATGAGTGTCTGTTGGAAAAAACAGAGAAGCACATGCAGCCACTCCCAATTTTGAATTCATAAAAGCTGAGTCCCCAATTAAAAAAAAAAGCAAAAAGAAGAAAGAAACAACAAGCTAACAATCAAACCCCCAAAACACCTAAACCTAAACAAATATTGCAAGTCAGCAAAAAGAAAGATACATTCTTCACCCAAAACAGTCTTTGTTTCTTACCGATCTCGTCTAACAATGAGCGAGGGCATACCAAACAGTAGGCTATATGTCATTTTTGTATGACCTGCAAAAGGCTTGGTGTGAAGCCATTTAGGTGGGTTTTTTTTTTTTTTTTTTTTTTTTTTTTTTACAATTTTATTCAAATAAATAACAACAATCAACAATATCTCATACAATGAATTAAATACATCTTATCGAGTACAACAAGCTAACTTTTTTTAACGTTTTGTTCTTCGAACACTCACACAAAAATGCTTCTTATCTGTAACTGCCTATTAAAAATACTTTCCAACGGTAAAAACGAATTTAGGTGGTTAATGCGACGCATAACGACACATTTCAGTAAGGGCACAGTTTGCCTTCATAACTTAAATAGTATTGACTTTACGCATGTTACCAAATTCACAAGCATTTTCGTGTCATTTAGCATCACCAATATATACACGCACACACTTCTGCTTAGTTTCTTCGAACCAGTATTAAACATGTGATTCGTACTTTAACGTGACCCGTGAAGGTGTGGATGACTAAAGCAAGGTCAGATATGTTACGTCATCGGTAATGCATAGAATGTGTGTCCAAAGAGTGATTATGTAGTTAACATTTTCCAAACAAGTTCGAGTGACCTAAAAAAACTAACACTAAATAACACCCTCACAGCGGTAGAAACGGTAAATAAGTCAACACATAAAAAGTAGTTTCGAAGTTTCCACACAAACAAGAAATAAAAGTTATGCGAAACAAATATAAGATGTTTGGTGGCTTGTTGACAGACCTGCTTCCTTGTTGGTCCGAGGGGACCATATCGCCTTTTGTTTCATCTTTATCGACGGAGGCCGAGGGCCGCGGTTGATAAATATGTGACAAAAGGCGATATGCTCCCCGAGGACCAACACACAAATGCTGGTCTAACAAAAAGCCACCTCAACTTTCACGAAAAGCCGGATATGACGTCATCAAAGACATTTATCAAAAAAATGAAAAAACCGTTCGGGGATTTCATACCCAGGAACTCTCATGTCAAATTTCATAAAGATCGGTCCAGTAGTTTAGTCTGAATCGCTCTACACACACACACACACACACACACACACACACACACACACACACACACACACACACACACACACACACACGCACATACACCACGACCCTCGTTTCGATTCCCCCTCGATGTTAAAATATTTAGTCAAAACTTGACTAAATATAAAAAAAGTCTTGAAGACAAAAAACGCAGACACTAAAAATGCTTTTTGTTGAGAAGATGGTGCTGGTTATGTTTTAATTTCATTTTAATGAGTATACTGACTGTACAGCTTGCAGACGAACATTCACAAGCACGAGTGGAAAAATAATGTCTGCGGAGTCACCATTGCCCTATCCTGCTGACTTGGACTGTGTCTACATCATCACACTGCAGACTGGATACTACATCAAGCTGAACTTCACATCTTTCAACTTGGATTTTGCAAACCCATGTAACGACTACGTACAGGTGCGATGTAAATACTGTGCAAGTGTACCCGAGAGAGAGAGAGAGAGAGAGAGAGAGAGAGAGAGAGAGAGAGAGAGAGAGAGAGAGAGAGAGAGAGAGAGAGACACAGAGAGAGAGAGAGAGAGAAAGAGAGAGAGAGTGAGTGTGTGTGTGTGTGTGTATGTGCGTGTCTTTTTGTGTGTGTGCGTGCGTGCTTGTGTGTATGTATGTGTACGTATATGTGTGTGTATGTGTGTACGTCTGTGTGTGTGGGTGTGGGTATGAGAGAGAGAGAAAGATTGCTTGTATATTGTTTAGTTATTGTCCTTTTACATTTGATGTCCATCCGGGACAGAGCGGGAGACAGCAAGAGAGGGGTGGGGTGGTGGGGGGGGGGGGGGGTGTATAGAATCTTGTATAGAATCTGCTCAATTGAACCATTTCACTCAGACCTTTTTTGAAACCAATAATATAAATGCGAAATAAGAGTTACGATGTAATAGGCTCCGTGTGTGCGTGTTTCAAGATACGAGACGGGATTTCGGAGGATTTCCCCTTGCTTACTGTTCCTTTGTGCGGAGCATCACTTCCGCCGGCGGTGAAATCAAGTTCCAACTCCTTGTTGATCCAGTTTCACACTGACAGCCTCACAAGTTCTACAAGCTCTGGATTTGTTGCCACTTACACGTCTCAAATCAAAGGTATATTATACACTTCATAGAATTGTTCTTTACTTCATTTTCTGTTCTGTTCATTGAATTATAGAGAATACTACATGGCTTGCTGTGTCGTACCAGATCTACACGAGTTTATTTTAAATATTGAACTGCGAGCGAAAGCGAGCTGTTCACTATTTGAAAAAGCAACGAGTGTAAATCTGGTACGACACAGCAAGCCATGTAGTATTCTGTTTATCCTACATACTGTACTTACGTGTATTTTACTGAAAATGTCCTGCAGTCGAGGCAGCTAAATTGAAGACGCTTGTGTTTGAACCTCGATCTCTTTTAAAGCCTCGTGCAATCTATTACGTCAAAGTAAAAAAAAGTCACTCTGAAAGTGTGGCGTGACATGTTAGTTCTAAAACTTCATCGAGGGTAATTATCGAGCGCAATTGTTTTCTTTCTATAATGACGTTTGTCTGGGTGACTTTGGCATCATAAGCAGTGGCGTGGAAAAACAGGTACCTGCCAGACTTGCTTGACATGACCTCATTTACATGATATACACACGTGTGATTTGAACGATAATTATCTCACGAGTGTCTCTCTCCCGTATATAGAATAAAAGTTGTTTCATGGTTTTCATGTAATCTTTCTAGTTTTCGTTTAATACTAAAAAGTTGTTTTTTCTCGTAGAATAGAGCTTGATTCAATCATTTTACGTCCATATATTGCCACTCGGAAGGTATGTACAAGTACCTCTGTGGTCGTCAATAATTCGCAGTCAGTTCTTTCTGAGCTTCAACGTGACCGGCGCAACTATTTTTGCAGCCCAAGAATTTTGTTTTCTTTTTGGACAGCGCTCAAGAAAGTAACTCTTCGGCTTATGTAATTTTGTATTGACTGGTGTTTTTTTCTTCTGTGAAGAGAACAGCGTATTAATGTCAGTGGTTGCGTTGGGGTCTCAGAATTACGAAACGGGCAGTTTGAACACGTGTCGGGCGGGGATGTAGCTCAGTCGGTAGCGCGCTAAATTTGTATCCAGTTGGCCGCTGTCAGCGTGAGTTCGTCCCCACGTTCGGCGAGAGATTTATTTCTCATAGTCAACTTTGTGTGCAGACTCTCCTCGGTGTCCGAACACCCCCGTGTGTACACGCAAGCACAAGACCAAGTGCGCACGAAAAAGATCCTGTAATCCATGTCAGAGTTCGGTGGGTTATAGAAACACGAAAATACCCAGCATGCTTCCTCCGAAAACGGCGTATGGCTGCCTAAATGGCGGGGTAAAAAAACGGTCATACACGTAAAATTCCACTCGTGCAAAAAACACAAGTGTACGTAGGAGTTTCAGCCCACGAACGCAGAAGAAGAAGAAGAAGAAGAAGAAGAAGAAGAAGAAGAAGAAGAAGAACACGTGTCGTTGCAAGAACAAACACTTTATTGTCCGTCTTTACAAAACAATAATTAGGTCTGCCTCACTATTACAAAACGATATTACACAAAAACACACAGATTAAACATTTGGTAAATCATTGTGCATCATTACTCAATATAATGTGAAATATCACTTCTACACAGAAAAAATAAAATAAAATGATGTATATAATCGTGCACTCGAATACATTCTTTTAACAACAGTAGGCATAAACAGTAATGCTCCCACAAAAGGACACATGCACAGACAGACACAGACACAGACACAGACGTACACACACACACACGCGCACACACACACACACACACACACACACACACACACACATACACACACACATAGACACACACACACACACACATATATATCTGCGCAAACAATCATTGATGTAATTGTTATTCATATGCGAGTCATAAATGACTTGCCATTTATCACTGCGCAAACAATCATTGATGTAATTGTTATTCATATGCGAGTCATAAATGACTTGACATTTGTTTTAGAGCTGAGATCTGTGTTCTCATTCAGAGTGTGCGTCAAAGAAAATGACCTCCAGAGCAGGCGTGTTCGCTTCACCTGGCTACCCCGTGCAGCATGCCGTTTACACTAACTGTGTATGGACCATCACAGTACCCTCGGGCATTGTGCAACTTACTTTTAAAGAGTTCGCTGTCGGCCAGAAGAACACTTACGATTGTTCAGGGGCTTACGTGCGCATCTATGATGGAGATGGCGTGGATGCAAGTACTGTCATCGAAACGTGAGCATTACTTATGTACAGGTTGTCTAATACTTATTGAGAATTATTATTTAGCTTGTAGTAACTGTAAAAGTAACAACACAGATATGTTTCTGGTACGTCACGAAAGAAGATTTGTTTCTCTACTTACACAATCAAATAATGTAACTGTTTCTCGTCTTCAATATTTTAATTTCGACAATGACCGCATGAGACATCGGGGCTCCAAAAAGGTGTGTGCGATTTTTCTTTCGCGTTGACGTTTTAATTCAGTTGAGATAACTATCTTGCATACTGATACATTTGCTAAATATACCAGAACCGCTGACAATTGGTTTAGATTCATTGTTATGTCAGGGTGAAACGCACAGTACAGTCACCCGTGGTCATTTTTCGTCGACATTCTGGGTTGCCTCGCTCTTGCTTGTATCGTGCGTGCCTTTTCACAAAATCGGCTCAAATTGTATGCTGCCAACGGAGAAGTCCGTGTGTTGTATGTATAAGTTACAGCTCCGTCCATCCATGGTACGTATGATATGATATATCGCGTGATATTTTGTCGAGACTGGGTCAATGAATATGAGGACGGCACTCGAGGCTCTGCTGAGAGTGACGTCATTATATTCTGTCATCCCCTGGAGACAAAATACCACGCGGTACCATGGATGAATCGGAGCTGTAAAAGTATTTATTCCCCCCTCTGCTTCGTTACCTCTGTAAACGTGTAGAGCTAGTTATTTTTCGATAATGACCCAGCAACCAAACAAATAACGAGCCAGCAACAGCCTGAATCCTCGATAGTGCAATGGGTTGAGAAGCTGTTCTGTTTTGGTACTACTTTTGCGACTGAAAAGTTCCGAACGCTCTATACGTACGAAATATACATCTCTGGAGCAAACAATACAAACATACCGCATTTAAATTAACAACTACAGGCCTGAACACATGAATCTCCATATAAAATCCATGAGTTAGGTTGTTTTCTGAATCTAGATCTGCCGTGCACACACCGTTCATCACAAGCAGATTCCCAAGGCAAGTAACTCATACTCTTGCCGACAAGAGTAGTTCCCCTTCTTTTAACGCAGTTTCTTCGACAACACTGACTGCAATCCGACGGTCATTTCATTTTATAAACAGATCACACGCAACCAAATGCACACATCTCATCAATTTAAACAACATAAAGCGGTTTCATACACTATTTTCCCCAGAAAACTGAACTTCATACAGTAATTAACGTTGGAACACGGATGCAAAAGTTCGTCTGCTAGTCCTATTTGACGAAAGAACATTATCCGAAACGATACTAAAACATAAACAGAACACACAATATCTGCCTTTACCGCCACAGCAGAATAACAGCATATCTGTGTACTTGATTTTAGTCTAAAACAGGGAAACTGACAAGAAGTGTTAACAGAATGGAATGATTTTCACGGAACTATACAACCGCGCATTAATCGATCGCCTGCGCAGGTTGACTGGTTGAGTGATTCGGATTCGATCAAACTTTCGCACAAAATCTCCTGTTTTCTTTGAATAACTGAAGAAAGGACGCGGTCATGAAAAAGCTCGCTGAAGCTCGCATTTTTCATGATCCGCCAACTTCGACCATTATTTTTAATAATCACTGAGACTCGGCATGTAACCTCTACATAATTATGGTATGACCAAAATAAGGAGAATTTGTCATGGGATGTGGAAACAAAGCATGGGAAATTCACCATGGGCAGAATAACCAACGCAAGCCCAGAAGTTCTGGAACTATATTTTGTGTCAGTCTTGGCAAGGCCAGTTTTGTCCAGTTCCGGAAAATACATAATGTATTCATTCACCCTGTCGAGACGAAATACCACGCGATTCCATGGATGAATCAGAGGTGTAACATATATCCCGTGACGCATCAAAGCTAATTTTTGTTTTGAAATGTCTTCACAACGTACAGATAATTTATAACGACATAATTGTCATCACAAGATAGGTACTACACATACGTTGTTTGTCGTCTGCTACAAATCTAGTCTTGTTGGATGACACGGAGTGAAAGAAGCTTCAATCGTACGAACCTTCACCAATCGGAAGAAATGCTCAATCCACTGTCATTTCGTCACTAAACATTGTTTTATTTTCTTTCACTTTTTAGTTAACATTGAAACGGCAACCCAAAAAAGTGTTTCAGCTGTTTAAACTACTTTCGAGTTGCTTGTCCCGCAGTCTAAAATGACACCGGAAGCGAACAAAATTGTCGCGCATACTGTCATAAAAAGACGTCATGACAAAGTTACACGCAAAATGTAAGAGACTCTGACGTCATTTGTTTTTGGCTCGGTGGGTTCCCTCCTTGGGTCAGACCACAGGCGAAAAGTATTGTTCACTGGACCACTACTTTCATAGAAAGACTACAATGGTATGACACTCAGCTTCGAGTCTTGCTCCACTAACTTCAGAAAAAATTATGCAAAAAATAGTTGCCAATGTCGAGAATCTTTGTAACTTTACAAATGCCAGGATAAATGAATGTTCTAACTGTCTGTACCTTTTATGATTAGCTGCCTGTCCGCTGCATGTTTTTAAACCGTATTCTGCGCGACCAAACCTGTCTGTCGCCGGCATATCACTTAGATCCTGGATGATGGCTGAACGGTTGTAGGTCCGAGGAGATAGTAGTCCGATGCGCTCATTGGTTAATAACCGGATATTCGATGATTATTTTCATTGGTCGACTGAAATCGTCTGGATCGCTTCACGGTTATTGTTATTCCGTTGTGCAATATTTACATATGTTTTAGACCAATGAGCGCTGGTATGCATATTCGGTGCGGCATGTATGATTTTTCCAATGATTCATGATAGCGGTTCGCAAACGAACATTCGTCCAAATGATGGTAAAAAACAACCTGCAGCGGACGGCAGCTGACAATTAAAGGTACATATTGTTAAAACAATCATTCAACTGTATTTATTTGACCTACACAGACTGTAGGAAACAGACTGTAGGAAGAGGAAAGCCGTCTTGAACAAAAGCATTTTCCACAGGAAGTGACTCCAAGAACACAGAAGACTCGAAGCTGAGTGTCATACCTTGTAGTCTTTATATGAAAGTAGTGGTCCAGTGAACTATACCTTCCGCCTGTTGTCAGACTTGACGAGGCCGCGTGAGTACCCAAAACGTCTGTGTTCTCTGTTGGCATTGCAGCTGTGAAATAAGCAGTCTTGTGTCTCAGTTGTGTAGGTGCAAAGTTTGCTTCTGCAATCGTTGTGTTCGTGTTGATGACGGCTTCGTGAGACAAATCAGCGAATCTATCTTGTGGAAGAGATTTCTGTACAAAACACCGACAACAGGAGGCATTGATGCGTTTGCAGATTTCTGAAGACTGAAATAAACGGCATGTGGTTAAATTCATCCGTTTAATGCTTGTCACAACGAGCCATAAGGCTTTAGAGTAAAAGATTCCACGCATTGCTTGGCCATCTGATCACAGATGAGGTCGCAGTTTGTAGGTTGAATCTATGAATCGGCACGACCAGAAATAGATCTGCATCTCTGGTATGACCTTCCAGATTATCAACAGCGGGTTCATGGTCGGAATCAAGAGGTCAAATTTTCGTGGCTCCCAATCATTTCATAAAAGATTTCCTTTTTCTTGTTTCAATTCTACGGCTGCGCAAGTTATTTTGCCTAGGTCATGGCCGAACTTTAGGCCTTCGGAGAAATATCGCTGGATATTTTCTCACTAGAATAACAGAGACAAAGAAGGGAAGTCATGCTATATGATCAATTGTGACATGTTGCTCTTTGTTAATGCTCCCCGAAAAGTTGTAACTTGTTGTAGCACCAATAAAACTTCCTGTTTTCGTATTTCTAAACACAAAATTGGGTGCAGGGTGCGCGTACATTGAGTTATGGTCTCGGCTAATCTATTTCAACTCTTTGAAAGTAAACAGTCACAAATATAATGTTGATTGTACGTACCACACCGCAATGACTGTTCTTCAAGGCCTGGATCTCTGTAATCCTTTGCAGGTCTGCAAACGTAAGTTCTAGTGTAACGAAGAGGAATAAACATAAGGCAGGTCTATTTTTGTTTGAGCCTGGGCCGCGTGATGCTGTCAGTAGTGTTTTATTAACAGGGGTGTAACAAATATACATACAATCTGAGTGCTCGTTTTAAAATGTATCTCCCTTTTTTTCTTTCAACCCAACAGTTTGTGCGGTTCAATAGTAGTACCCAAAATCACTTCTACAGGACGCAGTCTGACCGTTTCGTTGTTCTCATTCGGATCTTTACCTTCATCTTCCATTGGCTTCCAAGCTTCCTACAAATCTGTTTTAGGCAAGTACTGTGTCACATTGTTTCTAGAAGATGAATACATTTACAGAAGATCACAAACATCTTCATCAACTTAATTATCATTCTCTTCGTCATTTTCTACATCAGCTAAAATAATGGACACATTTGGCTGAAAGTCCGACGAAATTGCAAAAGCCTGTTAATGCACCACTCTGAAAATACTTTGAATGCGAGAGAGAGAAGAGAGAGAAGAGAGAAGAGGGAGGAGAGAGAGAGAGAGAAGATAGAGAGAGAGAGACAGAGACAGAGAGAGAGAGAGAGAAAAAAGCGGGGGGGGGGGGGGGGGCGGGAAGGAGAGAAAAAGAAGGGAAAAAAGATATACAAAGAAACACATGCACACATTCATTGGTTTTTCATTTTTTCATTTAAAAGTCATCCTGTTTTCCTTCTGTCTAATCTAGGTTCCAAAACCGAACAGTATGGTAAGTAAAACTTCCTATTTGGACTGCAAAGTTCCCGAAGTTACATTAGACGCATAATAGAAACCAACAGATTCTGTCTTGCACAGTGCAGGAATTACATGTTTTGGGGCGGGGATATAGCTCAGTTGGTAGCGCGCTGGATTTGTATTCAGTTGGCCGCTGTCAGCGTGAGTTCGATCCCAGGTTCGGCGGAAATTTATTTCACAGAGTCAACTTTGTGTGCAGACTCTCTTCGGTGTCCGAACCTCCCCCCGTGTACACTACATTGGGTGTGCACGTTAAAGATCCCACGATTGACAAAAGGGTCTTTCCTGGCAAAATTGCTTAGGCACAGTTAATAATTGTCTACCTATACCCGTGTGACTTGGAATAATAGGCCGTGAAAGGTAAATATGTGACCCTCCACCACGGAATGAGTCGCATGTCACCTTTTCATGATTTTCATATTTTTACATTTTCTGAAAGAGTTTTTTATTCTCTATCCAGCGGTGAAAACCGTTTTAGAAAAGAGTGAACACTTGTCGAGTTATAAGCCTGTGACTATGGTGACCCTCACACTGTTACCAGACACTCCCCGGACTTATATCATGCCTAGCGCAGAACCGCGTGAGGTGACATGCGACTCATTTCGTGGTGGAGGGTCACATATGCGCCGAAATGGCTGCAATCTACTGGCCGTATAAAATTTCATCTCACACGGCATCACTGCAGAGCGCCTAGAACTGTACCCACGAAATATGCGCGATATAAGACTCATTGATTGATTGATTGATTGATACTGTGTGTGTATGCGAATATGAGTGCGTGCGTGCGTGTGCGCGCGCATGTGTGTGTGTGTGTGTGTGTGTGTGTGTGTGTGTGTGTGTGTGTGTGTGTACGACTTCAAGGTTGTATAAATTTGTGTTCTTGTTGTAGCATTGTTTCCCTACGGGAAGTCAGAACAAGACCTGGAACTGCAACACGCTTTTGCCAAAGTCTCTGTGAAGATCGGCTTTCCATTTCAAAACAAAATCGAAAATGAAGTTTATGTAAGTGAATGCTTTTGAAATAAGTAGGAATGGTAGATTGCTAGGTCGGTCATATTCTTTTGCAGCGCATTGTTTTACTTGTGCAAACGACGGGTGTCTATAGCGAAATGAATCACGTGACATGAAGATTACCTAAAGTGCTTACCTGGGCTAAGATCAACGAAGCGAAACTGGGTGGGGCAAGCCGTGGAATCTGGTTGAAATCACAACAAATCTCAATTTCAACCAATCGGTACCCGCGGCTGTGTATCAACGGGTTAGTTGGCACCCAGTTTTGTTTTGTGCACCTTTGTTTGGTGCACCTCAAACCTGATGAACAACTGGCGCACTGGTCTTTGTAAGGGGGGAAAATGTACCTTAAAATGTAGTACTTAGTAAGGAGATCTCCATCTCAAAAAGTTATTCATTTTCAAAATACTAATGGTCTCATCGTGCAATGTCAGGAACCAACACGGTCATTGAACGGTTGGTTTTGAAAACAGATACGAAAAACAAAGTACCACGATGCCTCAAATGATCTTTGATAGTAGCAGTTGGAGGAGAAGTATAGCATGCACGTCTCCTGATTTAATCAAAACCTAGAATAGAAAAGTTTTGTTTCGATATAGAGTGTAAGTATTAAAATGCTGATGACGACGTTTCGCATCTCTAGTTTCATGATTTCCTGCAGACGCCTGCAGTCGAACGTTCGCGTATGGTTTTCGTGTGTATTACAGACACGACTGAACTATACTGAGCTTTTTTAGTTTCTGCGTCAACAACAAAGATTTGTTTTCATTGATGGTTTTGTTTTGCATTTATTAGATGTATAACGGACCAGCTTCTTGTATGCGTGGAGACTAGGTGATGTTTCACCTGCTGATTGTTGCTGGTTGGTTTAGTCATCATAGTGAATTGATCAATGGGTCGTGTTGTTATACATGTATACATGCACACTCATTTGCTTGGATTTTTGGATTGTTTCTGATTAAATCATGTATGCACAACACTATTTCGAACATACACAAAAGCTGTAATTTATTGTAGCGTATTTTGGAGTTATCTTTGTTTTGATTGGAATAACTTAGCATTAACAGAAAAAAGCACTGAAGCTGTGCAATTCAGCAAACGAAAAGTAATTTAAACTCACAAATGGAACTCAACTTGAGCGGAGCGTTTTCTCCAGAAATAGCTAGTAGTTGAGTGACATACAATGCATGATCAGGCAACCTTAAACCATTCATACCGAGGATGCTTAGCATCTTTTTGCGATAACGCAAGAAGTACCATGTTTGTCTTTTACAACAAATGGTGGCAATGCAGATCACAAGAATTAACATCATCTTGATTGATTGGTCAGATTGGTAACAACGGCCTGGTGTCTATCGGCAACCCATACTCACGGCCCGATCTGCCTGAAACAGGAAAAGTGATCTGTGTCTACTGTGCCTTCATTGACAACTCGGACAGTGTGGGAGGTACGTGTATAATTTCTATGTGGTAGTTTCTCATTGACTTGCTAATTGACTCAGCGGACCAATCTTTATAGTTAGCAGCGTCACATTTAAACAAAATACAACTTAACGTCGGATATCACTGAAGCAAGAGCTTTGAACTTTAGACACTCAAATGGTTTGATGATCAACTCCCAGACATGACACAATCCTGGTTGACCTTTTGTCAATGTCATGGGAGGTTTAAGTTCCGATAAAAAAAAGGGAACATTGTCATCTACATAAAGGTTTTTGAAGTTAGGAATATTTGTTACATTTTAATGACTTCGAGTTGTGATTCATGTTTGATTGACCCTCCTCTATATTGCAAGTCATGCTCGGGTTGAGTCTGGGTCAAAATAAGATCTAACATCAATTGCTTGTGTAACCGAGTGCCAATTTACTTTACTCTTTCTTACCGAGCTCAAACACTCAAGCAAACGACACAAGTTATATTAACAGGTTCTTTTATTCCAAAAGATGGAAAGGGGAATGTGTGGGATAACAGGGGTTTACTTTCAAATACAAAACTTTCAATGTAATACTATAGGACTAAACAACTCCAAAAAAACAACGCTCTCAACTCTTCACTCTAAAACTACATTCTAAATTCTCCCTCTAAAGCTACCCTTTAAAAACACACTAAATCCTTCCCCCAAACTACACTCTACTCTAAATCCTCACTCTCAACTTTAATCCAAAAAAAACCACAATGAGACTCTAATCTAAAACAAACGAAATTTAAAAAAGCAACCTAAAAACAATTCTTCAAAAAAAACCAAATCTACAAAAACTCTAACAAAACCTGACCAAAATCCCTCCACTAAAACTAACTGCTCCCCTCTAACGAGATCTAGTCTACAAAAACCTAACGAAACTAAAAGCCATCTAAAAAAACCCGTCTACTGAACCCAGCTAAAAAACCCATCTACTAAAACCAGCTAAAAACCCGTCTACTGAACCCAGCTAAAAACCCGTCTACTGAACCCAGCTAAAAACCCGTCTACTGAACCCAGCTAAAAACCCGTCTACTGAACCCCGTCGCACACTCAGCCATCCTGCAAAGCACAGAATGCACGCCGTAAGCATACGTAAACAAATCAACAATTTGAACTACCACAAGCTAACTCGTTAAACAACAAAACACATCATTCCTACCAAATAACATGCCTACAATACCGTTCTCTCAAACAACGGTTTTCTAAAGCATTCAATCAAACAAAAGTCTTCCCAAACATTCCAACTCACAAAACAATCTACTTGAACATTCAAATAAATCCTTTCCCCAAGCAGCATACTATTCTTCTCACTGCTTACCCATTTACAGAAAGAAAATTGCATTAACCTACCAGCAAAAGAATTCCTCACATCCCAAAGGATTTCAGCCTGTGACAGACATGTCACACAAGGCGTCCAGAAAACACACCACAAAAAAGATAGGTTGTCTTCACTCCAAAGTTCCAAGCAAACAAAAAGACTCAGCCCATCACATCCCGCGTGCCTGCATCACAAGGTCAACACAAGTTCGACTCGAGGGGTGTCGGACACCCCCACTTTCTTTAGTTGGTGTCTAACGTCACCTTCAACTATTCAAATTTACATCGCGGCGGAGGGAAAAAGGGAGATGGAATAAAGCCACCTGTCAATTGTTTCTTGTTCACAAAAACATTAATCACAAAATTTACTCCAGAGGCTTGTACCAAAAAAGCGATCGTTTTACCTATGCACATTTTAGAATCGGCTCTTCCGCGAGACCAATTCAATAGAAACGAAACACAGTCTCGGAAACCTTAATGGATCCCCGATAGTACAGGTTTGAATCCTCGATAGCACAGAGGTACCACGAGTTCACACGGATGCACAAAAGTGCATGTGTATCGTAACTGTCGTTCCCAAGCTCACACTTGTATGTTTTGGAAGATTAAGCTTTGAAATATTACACACTTTCATGACTTGATGACCTCCAGAAAAGCCTTACGTCTAGTTGACCTCAGCCAGATTTCAAGGCCTCTACATGATGAGGGTTCCACACAACCCCAAAAGTCAAGGGTATTCATACCCTTTCAGGTAAATTTTAAGGGGCTTATTGTCCGTCAGGTCTTAATTGCCTATATTGGACATGAATTGGTTTATACGATTCGAGTTTTTACGCCCTCACGGCTTTTGATGTTTGCGTGTTTAGGTGGTATCAGCCATCTGCACTTATGGTAGAATGACCAAGATCTTTAACGTGCCATTGTGGTGACACGGGGGTGGGAGATGGATACCGTCTCTGGGTCTGCACATAACGTTGACCCGTGTCCGTCCCGGCCCGGATTCGAACCAGCGACCTCTCGATCACAAGTCCAGTGCTCTACCACCTGAGCTACCCGGGCCCCATTAGGAAAAAAGTAAAGGGTTTTTATACCCCTTCCAGATTTTTCACAGGGTATGAGTGACAATCGGTGTATCCATGAAATGTCATTTTTTTCTGTTTGGGGTCGGGTTTTTGTTCTTTCGTTTTCCGAGGCATTTTTTTGAGCAGGCGACAGCACCGGATAGGCTAAAGCGAACAGTGCCATCGAGATGATCAGTTTAAAGATATCGCGTAGATTGAGGACAAGGGAGGCAACCTGCTTCACGACGTGTCAGTGTCGACAGAGGAGTGGCACGAACACGGCGTGTACTTTAGTGGTTTCAGTAGAGCAGGCGGCCTGCGTGCTGTTGCTTGTAAACTAGCAAAGGCTATACCCTTTCAGCGTTTGACTCGTACGTTTTTTTTACCTCTTTGGAAGAAAACAGTTACGTATTTATACATCTTCAGAGAGCATCTCGTACGTGATTTGGAGGGTCAAAGGGTATTATACCATAAATTCTACGTGATGTGGAACCCTGAATGATCATGGTGGAGTGGAAAGAAATCGGAAGATGATCATTTTCTTCAACAATATTTGAGCTACAAATTTGAAACTTCAAAAACTCACTCAATTTGTTTGCTCTGAAAATAACCTACCTCTGTTTGACCATCCTCAAGTATCCAGGTCAAGTTATGGAAGATTTAGGGTTAAAAAAACAGACAAAGTTGTCGTTTTCTTGAACATTTTTGAAGCAATATTTTTGGACTTTCGCATACTTTCAGGATTTGATAACTCCTGGCTAAGACAAAAATATAGGTACAACGGGTACAACAAGTATAATTTGTTTTGACATTTCTGGAGTGAGTGCAGCAAAATTGTTTCTGATTGTTATCTTTAACAAAGATGCGATTTCAGTGACAACTGTTTTGGCACTTTGCATTCATTTTGACTTTTTCCAGGCATCTATTACCATCAATACACCAGTGACGAACCTGCGGATGCAAGCGTTCTGACTAAAGCCAGCGGCGAAGTTCAAGAATTCGCCGAGACCAGCAGCTTCAATGCACATTACGTCATGGTGGTCACGTGGGACCGTGTCAAACAGGGCCGCTACATAACTGTGAACTACGATCCGGACGATGTGAGACATATAAAGACAGGACATTTATCAATGCCTTTTGTAATCATGGCAACTAACAGCTAGCTTGATCTAGCATACAACCGAACATTTCACCAGTTAGCCACTAACAAAACAACAGAGAGTGATTTTCAAAATAATCTCCATTTATATCGATCCAGATCAGAAGTTTAATGGGTCACGTAACCGAATTCTTGTTGTAATACAACTATGTCAAATCGTAGACGATTGGCATTGAAACGCCATGTAATGCATTTATAGTGGTTTCGAACTTTGTTATACAACACTGAAATTGTGTGTTGACATAAGGAGAGAAACAGACTGACAGATGAACAGACAGACAGACAGACAGACAGACAGACAGACAGAGTTAAGAGAAAGAGAACAAGTCGCGTAAGGCGAAAATACAACATTTAGTCAAGCTCAGTCGAACTCACATAATGAAACTGAACGCATTGCATTTTTTCCGCAAGACCGTACACTCGTAGCATCGTCTGTCCACCGCTCGTGGCAAAGGCAGTGAAATTAACAATCCAGAAAAGCGCGGTAGCGGTTGCGCTGAGGAGGATAGCACGCTTTTCTCTATCTCTCTTCTTTTTAACTCTCTGAACGTGTTTTTAATCCAAACATATCACATCTATATGTTTTTGGAATCAGGAACCGACAAGGAATAAGATGAAATTGTTTTTAAATCGATTTCGGAAACTTAATTTTAATCATAATTTTTTATATGTTTAATTTTCAGAGCTTGTTTTTAATCTGAATATAACATATTTATATGTTTTTGGAATCAGAAAATGATGAAGAATACGATAAACGTAATTTTGAATCGTTTTATAAAAAATTAATTTTAATTACAATTTTCAGATTTTTAATGACCAAGTTATTAAATCATTTTTAAGCCTCAAAGATGAAATGCAATACCAAAGTCCGGCCTTTGTCGAAGATTGCTTTGCCAAAATTTCAATCAATTTGATTGAAAAATGAGAGTGTGACAGTGCCGCCTCAACTTTTACAAAATGCCGGATATGACGTCATCAAAGACATTTATCAAACAAGTCGCGTAAGGCGAAAATACAACATTTAGTCAAGCTGTCGAACTCACAGAATGAAACTGACTTGACTTACTTGACTTATTCCTGTAGACTCCCTGTGGAGCATAGGGCCGCAGAATGAAACTGAACGCAATGCAATTTTTCAGCAAGACCGTATACTCGTAGCATCGTCAGTCCACCGCTCGTGGCAAAGACAGTGAAATTGACAAGAAGAGCGGGGTAGTAGTTGCGCTGAGAAGGTTAGCACGCTTTTCTGTACCTCTATTCGTTTTAACTTTCTGAGCGTGTTTTTAATCCAAACATATCATATCTATATGTTTTTGCAATCAGGAACCGACAAGGAATAAGATGAAAGTGTTTTTAAATTGATTTCGAAAATTTAATTTTGATCATAATTTTTATATTTTTAATTTTCAGACCTTGTTTTTAATCCAAATATAACATATTTATATGTTTTTGGAATCAGAAAATGATGAAGAATAAGATGAACGTAAATTTGGATCGTTTTATAAAAACAATTTTTTTTTTACAATTTTCAGATTTGTAATGACCAAAGTCATCAATTAATTTTTAAGCCACCAAGCTGAAATGCAATACCGAAGTCCGGCCTTCGTCGAAGATTGCTTGGCCAAAATTTCAATCAATTTGATTGAAAAATGAGGGTGTGACAGTGCCGCCTCAACTTTTACAAAAAGCCAGATATGACGTCATCAAAGGTATTTATCGAAAAAAAGAAAAAATTGTCCGGGGATATCATTCCCAGGAACTCTCATGTAAAATTTCATAAAGATCGGTCCAGTAGTTTGGTCTGAATCGCTCTACACACACACACGCACAGACACAGACACACACACACACACACACACACACACACACACACACACACACACACACACACACACACACACACACATACACCACGACCCTCGTCTAGATTCCCCCTCTATGTTAAAACATTTAGTCAAAACTTGACTAAATGTAAACAATGAAAAAACCTCTGGGGATATCATACCCAGGAACTCTCTGAATCATGAGCCCGGTAGCTCAGTTGGTAGAGCACTGGACTTGTGATCGGAAGGTCACAGGTTCGAATTCGGGCCGGGACGGACACGGGTCAACTTTATGTGCAGACCCAGAGACGGAAGCCATGTCCCACCCCCATGTCATCACAATGGCTCGTAAAAGACCTTGGTCATTCTGCCATAAGTGCAGGTGGTTGAATACACCTAAACACGCAGACACCTGGGTAGCGCGACTCCGTTGCTGCTAGCTTTCCACTTGACTAAATGTAAAAAGGGGGTATGGAGGGGAGAGATGACAGAGGGGAAAATGAAGGCATGTAGTGAATGCCTTTAAAAATCTTGAGCCTTTACACAAAGTGCTCCTACGGTTCACGTTTTGTAAAGCACCTTTGTAAGTGCACCCCCTTCCCCGTTATGCACGAATTTCGCTCAAAACTAGGGGATGGGCGTATACTAGAAAATGTACCTTGTGCAGGATCAGTTTCTCGTGAGAAGTAGCAGCATATGATCACTTGGAATGAAATGTTAAATGTCTTCAAAAATGCCTACCCTTTATGTCTCATTCTCAGCGACACACACACGTTCGTGCCTTGCCAGAATGGAACCTGGACATCTCTTTGTGTCATTGTTTTAGAACAAATGTTTATTTCCCCAATGAAAACTGAAAAAAATGCTGAATTAAAATCTGTTTTGTACAATCAGCGTTAGCAGTACGTGTGTCTGAACAGAAATCAAAAACTTGCACACAATGAAATATCATATGTGACCCTCCACCACGGAATGAGTCGCATGTCACCTTTGCATGATTTTCATTGTTACATTTTTCTAACGAGTTTTTTATGCTATATCAAGTGGTGAAAACCGTTTTAGAAAAGAGCGAAAACTGTTTGAGTTATAAGCCTGTGACTAAGGTGACCCTCATACTGTTACCAGACACTCCCCGGACTTTTATTAAGCCTAGCGCAGAACCGCGCGAGGTGACATGCGACTCATTTCGTAGTGGAGGGTCACATTTACAGTTTGTCTAAAGATACATTATTGTGAATATTGTCTCTGATTTCAAACAAGTTGTATATGTTCATAGCATACAAAATTCACACCATCTATATATATATATACGACTAGTGTCTGTGTGTCTGTGTATCTGTCTGTGTATCTGTCTGTGTATCTGTCTGTGCGCGATGCACGGCCAAAGTTCTCGATGGATCTGCTTCAAATTTGGTGGGCATATTCAGGTAGACCCGGGACACGACACAACCTGGTCGATATTTCAACACGTGCTCTCAGCGCGCAGCGCGGAACCGATTTTGGTTCCACCTCAGCTATTTTGGTTCCACCTCAGCTACCAGTGCCCGGGCCCCCATACCGACACACCATAGCCGCTACACTACATCACAACGCCAAAGTTCTCGGTGGATCTTTTTCAAATTTGGACACCGTATTCAGCTACACCCCGGACACAATATCATCGATGAGATATTTCAACACGTGCTCTCAGCGCGCAGCGCTGAACTCATTTTCGTTTTTGCGTTCATTTCACCATTATAAGTAACTCTTCCTTATCTTCTCCAGTGTTTGGCGTTTATCTCCCTTCCTTCGTATGGCTTTCCCGTTCAGTTGTAAACTACACTGCGCTGTCCACTGCGCTGTCCACTGCGCTGAGCGTCTTCGGATATTCCCGGCGTTCTGTTACTGGTACTATTTTTAGAAGGTCAACGCAGTGTACAGAACGTAAATTGGACCCGTAAATTATCCTCACTGTAAAAGTGCAAAGGTCGAATCAATTTATAGCCACGCGAAAAATACACTGTCATCTATCTCTCTATAGATACGGCTTCTCTGTGTTTTTGTGTGTGTGTGTGTGTGAGTGTGTGTGTCTCTTATGTAAGCAACACCTGTGCATTGTTCAGTTCTGTTTGTGATGTGGTCTGGCGGCTTTTGTGTAATTGTATGTACTGGCCTTCCTTTGAGAAGCCATAACTTGCTCAGTCCTGTTTGAGTGGAGTTCGCCTCCAAAGGTGATTAACACGGTTACATTCGTCGACAAGGATGGGACTCGATATGGTCAGGAATGGCATTATGGCCACTAAATCATTTTCGTGCTGTTCCCATTCCACGAATCTGGGAGGGACCTAAGCTTGGCGGGTCCATTGTTCGGACCCGGCGAAGCCGGCGTACGGCTCTAAGTACTTCTTCCCGGCGAAGCCGGCTACCCGGCGAAGCGGGTATTCATTCTAGTATAACATATCATTGTAAAGGATATTAAGAGCTAGCTCTATCTGAATCTGTATTTGTGCAAAAATATGGGTTTAAAAGAAAATTCCCTGTGGGCTTTCCGTAATATTGTCAGCATTAATACACTACCGGACCTGTCAGTTTGTATTTATGACCAAATTCAAAATATCGTCCTCCAGCAAATTACATTAGAATCCCTGGCAAAATGTAAACATAAACTTTATTGTTAGGTCCTGACACACCGACCTTTCTGATAGAATACATTGTGAATGAAACTACCGGGATTCCCTATAGCACAATAAGCCAAAATAAATCAAAACATTAAAATGTCAGCACATTTCACGGGAAAAGCCCAGTTAAGAAAAGGTTGTAATGTTATAGCACGAACAAAATTACATGCTTAGCGATTGTTGGTTTCAACTCGACCACTGGAACCAACAAAACATAATCATCAATCGAAAAATATTAAGTGAAGCTGCATGTCTTTACTTCTGGTATGACTTTGAATTTCGGATCCCCAATGTCTCATGCGGACATTGTCAAACTGATTATAGGGAAGACGAGATACAATTACAATATTTCATTGTGTAAAGAGAAAAAACAAGCTTCCTTGATTTCATACCAGAAACATCTATGTGTAGTTTGTGTAACAGCTAATACAAGCGAAATACTAATTCTCAATAATTATTAGACAACCTGTTTGTAGTCAGTTCATTTGTTTTGATGAAAGCAATGACCATCAAGAACATGTCAATGCTAAGATCACCTTGGGGACATTCTCAGAAAAGTCACAGCATCTTTTCCTTATTTTATTCTGTTGTGTCCACTTTCAAGGCCTTTAGGTCGAGGTTCTTGTTCTGAATTGAATTTTCCAAAAATGTAACGTGTTTTGTTTTGTTTTATTATTTATGAACTCAACGGTATGACTGCATTGAAGTATCTTGTCATTTTTCCCTCGAATGGTAACTCGGTATTGCATGCAGAGTGTTAAAAACAATTAGAAAAACATATTTTTTCTTGTCATCATTGGAACAAACGTGGGGGTTGGGCGTTTACAATGTACTATACCCTGTACACAGGGGTTTTTTCAACCCAAAGAAGGGGGTGGGCGTTTGCTCAATACTGCCATGTGCGCTCACAAGGTACTTTACGGTACTGAAGTCTGGGGCTTCGGTCTTCGGACGATATTTCATATGTTTTGGATTATTATTTTGTTTGTTGTTTTGTTGCTGTTTTTTTGCAAGGACAATGATTTTCTAGTCCTAAAGTAAGAACTTAATCACTTCAGGGCATAGGAGAAGCAACCTTTCAACTGGCTTTAATTTCCGATGGTGAGATGACTTACGCTTTGGTTTACTACAAGCTTGGTAGGATGACATGGACCTACAGGGGCAGCTGGACCTACGTCATCATCGGTCTGTCCAGTGGTGACAGGGAAAACTATCGACTGAACTTGTACACCAGGACAAAGCGAGCATACAGGATCGATGCTGTACCAGGCAACACAGGTACGAAAAATCAAGGCAGGACAAATTATTAAGATATTACAAATGTGTTGGTCCGGGTTCTCTATACTTATTTCGGTTCATATACAAATGAAATATGTCAATCCTGCGGAAGAAAAAAACAATTATTCAATAACTTACAAGGTGGTCCACATTATTCTTTGAGTTGCTCAGAGTATTTTCTATTGGAGCTTAAGAACAGCTTATAAAGCCAGAATAAGTCAGGGACATGATATGATATCTCTGGCACCGCACTGGCCTGGCTTGAGTCGTACTTGGCTGGAAGGACACAGACTGTCACATAACCACCACTCATCATCTGCTAAGGAAGCATTTGCTGTCCCACAGGACTCAGTTTTAGGCCCTGTTCCTTTCATTTAGTACACAAAACCTATTACTTCCTTTGTTAACTCTTTTGCTATTTCCAGTCAGTAATTTGCTGATGATACCCAGCTTCAGGACTTCTTTTCCCCAGATCAAGTATGGTGTCGTCAGGTCATAGGTTTTTTTCCCTAAACATCTCCTGTTTATTTCTCCAATCTTTTGACTGTGAATACTCCCTCAAGACAGCCTCGCTCCTCTGCGGATTCCCGACTTTTTCGCATTCCACATGTTAGAAATAAAACTTTTGGTCACAGGTCCTTCTCCTATGCTGCCCCTAAATAATGGAATTCCCTTCCCCATAACATTCGCCACATGGAGTCAACCCCCGCCTTGAAACTGCTTTAAAAACCAATTTGTTCACACTGTCTCTGAATCCGTATGTAACTCTCTGGTTGTTCCGTGGCACAGTGTGTTTGTGTGTGTGTGTGTGTGTGTGTGTGTGTGTGTGTGTGTGTGTGTGTGTGTGTGTGCGCGTGTGTGTGTGTGTGTGTGTTTGTTTAAGTTGAGAATTTCCAATGTTGAATGTATATGATTTATTGTGCGTTGTTTATCTATATATCTGTATGGTATTGTCCATGTGGCTAATGTGTTGTTGTAAGTTTAATGTTACGTTATCAATTTTTGCTAGTATGTATATGTATGTGATGTTATGTTGAAAAGTATGTTTTTATTCATTGCTAAAGCGCGGAGAGCATAGTTTACTGTGGTTCGCGCTATACAAGCAGTCATTATTATTATTATTTAAGTTATTGAGACATCCCAGTGCACTAAGGGATTTATAGAGCAAATCGAAAAAATTCATTATTGAACGAAGCGCATAGCGCTGAGTTCAAATATTATTTTCAAGATTTGCCCTATAAATCCCTTAATGCACTGGGATTGTTTCAATAACGATATTGTCAGTACCGCCAGAGAAAAAAGAAGATTAAAAACGCACATGTTGCTACGCGCATTTGGATAGGCGTAACTGTGTGGTCAGGTTTGTGTCAGATCTACTTTTGTGTGGGCTGTCTCAAGTGTGTCGTGCTTTCGTCACACGCAAACTCTTGTTTTAATTTCTGTTGGTAAATTCCAGAGTAGCATTAAGCTAAAAAGTGATGATCTTTCATAGAGATCTCATTTAAACTCGGAGAAAGGACTGTGCTCTTAGTTATTTGCGATTCAAAACCTTCATCGAGCTTCGACAGATTGACTGTGCAGAGTGTTGCCTTTTGAATTGACTCCAAGGCCACGGTTAGCACATTTTCAAAATAAATGTGGTATGTTTCTCGTGTTGTATCTTCACTCATCGGGGAGTCTGGTACTATATATGATCGGTAAGAATGCTCTGAACTCTACACGTATTATATCCCCATCGTTTGTTTGTTCACATTCGCCCAACATGTTAATTTGCTGCGGGGTTCATGTCGTCTGCTAGGCGGCTAGGGCAATCGAGCCACTGCACTACAGTCTCATTTTAAAAACAAAACTTGCTCGTTTGAACGCATGAGGCAGGCTGGTAATAAGTTTTATACATGGTAAGAACGTTCTTAACCCTACACGTTTTCGATTCCGATTGTTGTTGCCTTAAAATAATAATTCGGAAACCATTCATTTACTGAACTGATGCAGTCGTATTTCAGTGTAGTCTACTATAACAGAGTCGACTTCCAAATGCTGGTCTAGCTGGTACGTTATCCCCGAGTACGGTAGTACAAGGGCTCAGCAGACTTTAATTGTATGTCTGTGTGTCTGTCTTTCTCCACTTAACAGCTTATTGCTGGGAAACTACTAGGCGCAGTTCGTTCAAAAGTTGATACACTGACTTGATAATAGGTCCGATTGATCGTATTAAAACTTCATAATGTTACCTGGGACCTAAATGCGAAATAAACCACAAAAAACCGACTTGGCGGTGGGAGGAATTCGCGGAGCCACAGCCAGCCAGGCAGTCTGATAGAACAGCCGAACTCGTCACACATTGACGAGAAATATAGCGTCATAAAAAGATTACGTCACGGTCAAAAATCTTTGACGTCTTTTTCTCTCGCGCGGTGTGTGTGTGTGTGTTCATTTTGTGCACATGTGTTAGTGTTACTGTTTGTGTGTTTGTGTGTGTGTGTGTGTGTTTCAGTGTTTTTGTGTGTGTCAGTGTGTGTGTGTGTGTGTGTGCGCGCGTGCATGGATCTGTACTCGTGTGTGTGTGTGTGTGTGTGTGTGTGTGTGTGTGTGTGTGTGTGTGTGTGTGTGTGTGTGTGTGTGTAAGAAAGAGAGGGAGAGAGAGAGGGAGTGAGGGAGAGAGAGTGTGTGTGTGTGAATGTGTGTATGCATTTTCACTGTGATCAAATAAAAGAGAAAGGCCAGTCACCACGCACATCCTCGGCTCGCATGCAATGTATTTATATAGCAAAGGGAATGCCTGTAATTCACACAGATCAATCACTTGGTCTTAAACGTGCACAAGACAAAAACGTTCATACTGGGGGAGCGAGCTAGTCTGAAGAGTACTCGGGTCCAGCGCGAGCGTTTTTTTTATCGGAATAACACTTGTGTTTTGTGTTTGCCGCTGGGAATTTTATACTAACTCATCATTTGGTAATGTGGTTAATAAGCTACATGCCACTAACACGGCATATGAGAAGAATTTTTGGAAGTCAAAACGAGAAGAGACCATTGTGGAAGAGACACAGCCGCTTCTATTTTTAGATCAGTGGAATTCACTGTGGCACAGGCGCTTGCGATCTGTCAGAAAAAAAAACCACTTCTGCTTTGAGCCGCAGGACATTTATGGTTATTTTTTGGTAAAGTGGAGAATATAGGCTACATGTCATTAATTAATTCTGAGGATGAGAGTACAGTCTCGCTTTGGCAAAGGGCGTAAGAATACGCTCTTTGGAAAAGTTAGCGCACTCCAAGAGTGCGTTAACAGATTTAAGCGCATCGCCATTAGCCAATCAACTGGTTCACATCAGTCATGTGACACCAGTACTTACTGACAATTATTATTATTTAAGTTATTGAGACATCCCACTGACCCAGTGCACTAAGGGATTTATAGAGCAAATCGAGAAAATTCATTATTGAACTCAGCGCTATGCGCTTCGTTCAATAATTATTTTCGAGATTTGCTCTATAAATCCCTTAGTGAGCTGGAATTGTTTCAATAATGATATTGTCCGTACCGCCATAGAAAAAAGAAGATTCCAAACGCACATTTTGCTACGCGCATTTGAATAGGCATAACTGTGTGGTCAGGTCGTGTACAGTAAGATCTACTTTTGTGTGGGGTGTCTCAAGTGTGTCATGCTTTCGTCACACGCATTTTAATTTCTGTTGGTAAATCTCAGTGTAGCGTTAAGCTGAACAGTGATGATCTTTCAGAGAGACCTCATTTGAACTCGGAGAAAGGACTGTGCTCTTCGTTATTTGCGATTCGAAACCTCCAGTCGAGCTTCGACGGATTGACTGTGCGGAGTGACTCCCCTTGAATTGACTACCCCCCCCCCCGAAGGACTCGACAGTTAGCACATTTTCAGAATAAATGTGGCATATTTCTCGTGTTGTATCTTCACTCATCGGGGAGTCTGATACTAAATATAAACGGTAAGAATGCTCTGAACCCTACACATATTATATCCCCATCGTTTTTTCGTTCACATTTGCCCAACATGTTAATTTGCTGAGCGAGGTTTATGTCGTCTGCTAGGCTAGGGCAATCGAACCATTGCAGTCTGCACTGAGTCTGCACGCAGGAGGCAGGCTGGTAATAAGTTTTATACATGGTAAGAACGTTCTGAACCCTACACGTTTTCGATTACGATTGTTCTTGCCTTGAAATAATAATTCGGAAACCATTCATTTACTGAACTGATGCAGTCGTATTTCAGTGTAGTCTGCTACGTATGACAGAGTCGATAGAGTCAGTCTTTTAAACTGGTCTAGCTGGTACGTTATCGGAATAACACTTGTGTTTTCTGTTAGCCGCTGGGAATTGTATACTAACTCATCATTTGGTAATGTAGATGATAAGCTACATGCCACTAACACGGCATATGAGAAGAATCTTTGCAAGTCGGCGAAAATGAGATGAAACACAGCGGCTTCTATTTTTTAGATCAGTTGCACTGTGGCACAGGCACATGCAATCTGTCAGAAAAAAAACACTTCTGCTTTGAGAAGCAGGGAATTTATGGTCATTTGGTATTGTGGAGAATATAAGCTACATGTCATTAATTAATTCTGAGGATGAGAGCACAGTCTCGCTTAGGCAAAGGGCGGAAGAATACTCTCTGTGGAAAAGTTAGTGCACTCCAAGAGTGCGCTAACAGTTTTAGCGAATCGCCATTAGCCAATCAACTGGTTCACATCAGTCATGTGACACCAGTACTTACTGACAATTATTATTATTATATTTTAATAGACCCCGGAATATCGATTTTTTTAAAATAAAAAAGTGGAAACTTACAAAAAATTTAAATAATGTCCAACACATGAGACTTTCAAAACTCGTTTATTCAGTCTGTCCTGCATTCATGTAATCCGTCAATCCACATTTCTCTCAGCGAACGTATTCGTTGTCCTGAATAGGCACTCAAGAACTGTGCCAATACCTTATCCGTTTATAAGAGATGCAAATGTAACAGAATGTTCATTTTGTGTTGGTAATAATTATTGGTGGACTAGGAACAGTGTCACGCAGTTCTGAAGGGACTTGTACTACCTGGTTCAGCAGAAACATCAAGCACAGTGATTTCAGAAAAGTGATCTTCTCCAGACTTCCGGAATGCCCGTGCTGTCACATACCTGGGCTGTGACAATAACAGAAAGCTAGTTTTGTTGTGAGGGTGTCTAATTTCAAATGAGATTATTGATGCAACTAGTATTTCATTTATTACGTTGCTCCTCATTACAGGTCGCCTTGGCACGTGGTTCTACAAGATAGGAACGGTTTCAGGAACTCCTGAAGGGACTTGTACTACCTGGTTCAGCAGAAACATCAAGCACAGTGAAATCAGAAACGTGTTCTTCTCCAGACTGCCGGAATGCCCGTGCTCTCACCGTGACGTGTGGCAGAAGACTCGCTACCTCTGGGTCAGGGCTCGGGTTGACAACATAAGACAAATTGAATGTTACCGAATGAACCGAGCAAGCAGCAACCGTTTCTACCCTGTTGGAAAGGTTTGTGCAAAACACAAATTGTGTATTATTGTATAATAAGAGCGAAGAGATTGATAATTTTCAGGTTTGAAACTAAGAGATGTAGCTGTATTGTCTACTTACAGACGTGGATTGGACCTAGATTAGAATATGTGTATTTTTAAGGTTCAAAACACTGTCTTTTACCCAGACGGACTGCTTTTTAATTAGTGTAAGAATGTTCTGCCGGATTTGTTTTGATGTGACACCTAAAATTGTCAGTCTGCTAACTAAATATTTTAAAATACCCATTCTGCGCAAACTTACCAGGCAGGCAGTAGAGTTTTGGTATGTCTGTGTAACAGATTAAGGAAGGTTGTTAAGACATCAACATTACAATGCGGATTATTATACCTGCTATTCAGATTTTGTCATGGGACAGAGTTTTCTTCCACACACGATTCGTTGATTGGAGTTAGATTAACTGAGTGTCTGAAAAACTGTGTCCCAGGACAAACTCTTAATAGCAATTTTGTCTTTGGGCTTCAATACCGGAGATAACAAAAACGGTTTGCGTACTCGCGCTTTGACAAGGCTAACCACAGCAGCCATGCTTATAGAGAGATGTACTAGTTTTAGGGAAGTGACCCCACAAACATAATTGTCTCTATCTGTGTAAATTACGTCATGATCTGTATTTTTTAACCACCGCTATCTTCGTGACGTCATTCTGTGTGTGCATGAGCAAAACGATGTCTGTACACACCTCAGTACTGAGCATTGCTGACACATTGACCTCATGAGCGAGCCAATTGTCAATGGCAGATAAACTCGCGTATGGAAACAGTACAGTCTTCTGGGATTTCAATGAAATATATACTCAGTGATGACACATAATTTGTACAGAGAAAAAAACAGTAACAGCAAGCAAAAAGGTTTTTTGTTCGACCGATCGAGGGACGATTTTGCATTCCCCGTAGACATAGATGTCTGCATTTTTCACAGATGAAAGCGGGCAGAACTTGCCATGCTTACAAGATCTGCTTATTTTAGGGATGTGTCTGCACACAAACTAAGTGACGTCAACGTCTTTATCATTTGCGTGTACATTCATCATGACATTTCCGTCGCGATATAACCTTGAATGGTTGAAAACGACGTTAAACACCAAATAAAGAAAGAAAGAAAGAAATTCAATCATGACATTTGTATACTATTATGTCTGTATGCGCGTTAATTGTTTTTTGTTTCCGCTGTCTCTTTCTGTTCTGTTCAAAACCCTGTCTCATCATTTCAGACTCATAGACCCAATGAGCAAGCTACTAGAAAGTGGCAGCTAAACCCAAAAGGTCTTTTGTGATGCTTTTTTAATTTTGACAAATGAGTGAACAGAACAAACAGGGAAAAGCAGCAACATGACAGCGAAGAGTGCATACCTTTCGGGTCAATGAGGGTCAATGAGGGTCAATGAAGGGACGATTGTTAAGTTCATTCCGTTCGTGTCCAGCAACAAAAACAGATACGTAGTAGACGACTCATAGTACACTTCTTGTAATTGGGATTTTGCTGCCATAATGTATTTGTACGGCGAACAGACATTTCAAAGTAAACAAAACACACACCGTTATTTGGTCATGGGATGTATACGTTACACCTTTGATTTATCCATGGAATAGCGAGGTTTCAGGGTGAATGCGATATCATGGATGAACGGACCTAGGTCTATCTTAAAAACAAAACAGTCTCCGGTCTTGAATAATATGTAACCGTCAACGGAAAGAGTGAGACATGCATTGTTGCCGTTGTCTATTACCTGTAATACAAGTTTGTGCACATAATAACACATTTTACATTCTTGTAAGAGCCGTATACATAGAATGCATCTGTAAACAAGATTTTGATGTACACTTTCATGTTACCAGGAATGCTGTTATTCGCTAGACAGGGCGGACTCAAACTACGAACAACTGATCATGTCCCGACCCAACGCTGGTAGTGCCTTGGCCTACAACCCGAGCTACTGTCACTTCCTGGAATTGTATCAGAAAGAGGACAAGTCAGCCCATGCTTCGTGTTGTAACATCTCTGTGTCCTATCCTGTATTCTGCAAGTTCTATTACCTGCTCAGACCCGTGGGAAAATGCAGATCTGATATTCCTTTCAGATATAGTATGTACACGTTTTGTGATTGTATACGATATTTACTACAGATAAACCTTTCTTTATGTCCATAAACGCTCTTAAACAGTGTTACACACATTTAAACATACACACCAACAAACACACACACACACACACACACACACACACACACACACACACACACACACACACACACACACACACACACACACACACACTTCTTCTTCTTTTTCTTCTCCTGTGTTCAGGGGCTGAAACTCCCACGAACACTCGTGCGAGTGTTTTTGTTGTTTTTAACTCGTGCATGTCCGTTTTTTCTCCACCATTTAGGCAGCCATACGCCGCCTTCGGGTGATGCATGCTTGGTATTTTCGTGGGTCTATAACCCATCAAACTCTGACATGGACTACATAATCTTTTGGGTGCGCATTTCTTCTTGTGCTTGCGTGTCCACACGAAGGAGGATAAGGCACCAGCAGGTCTCCTTTACCTGGGAGATCGGAAAACAATCCACACTTAACCCACCAGGCGCGGCCGGGAATCGAACCCACGACCTTCCGCTTGGGAGGCCGGCGTCTTATCCACTAGGTCACTGCGCCCGCCGCCCCCCCTCCCCCCACACACACTTGCAGAAGAGCTATTTCTCTCTCTTCCTCCCTCTATCTCGCTCGCTCGCTTGCTTGCGAGCTTGTACCCAATGTTTGCGTTATTCCAAATTATCAAGTATTTTACCAGTTTTAATGTGACAATGCCATCAAGTCAAATCAAATCAAATTTTATTTTACGACGGTTGTGGCATGAGCAATACAAACGAGCTTCGTTTAAACCATCCCTTGCCTAGAGAGGGACTACTCTAATCTTATGTACATATAATTATGTACACACGTAAATCATTTACAAAAGATAAACATAACAGTAATTATTATGAATAAAAAAGGCAGAAAAACAATTGACAGGATATACACATTACAGGCTTTACACGAATTCTTACGTCATGTTCAGAACATTGCCATGAAGAAATCAGTTATCAGCTGGTCACTCTCACTGGTTTTGATTGCATTTGACTCTGGTGGGTTTCCCACTATGACGAGTTATTTATAATGTGATGATTGTTAGCACGTGATAACGGACATGTCAAACAATCAGATACGAATATGAGCAGGCCGGCAGGCAAATGTAAAAATCAATTTTGAGACATGTCCGTTGTAATTTTCCAACGGTCAGCACATTAGAAATAACGGTTTTATTACCGGCTAATTTTAATCAATATATTTGTCGAAGCGACTCTGCTAATTATAAATGGAAAGAACAGCCAAAATGGAGACGGGATTGAACCGAAGCTGACGTGACCTCATTCACGTGATCTGATGAAGCCAGTCCCTCACATGACTTCATAAATATTAACAGATTAAAAGTTCTCACACATCAATATAACACCACGTTGAACATGACTTCACCTTTTACCGTAACACGGTGGCCCAGTGGTAAGGCGTCCGCTCAGTGAGCGGGAGGTCGTGGGTTCGAACCCCGGCCGGGTCATACCTAAGACTTTAGAATTGGCAATCTAGTGGCTGCTCCGCCTGGTGTCTGGTATTATGGGGTTAGTGCTAGGACTGGTTGGTCCGGTGTCAGAATAATGTGACTGGGTGAGACATGAAGCCTGTGCTGCGACTTCTGTCTTGTGTGTGGCGCACGTTAAAATGTCAAAGCAGCACCGCCCTGATATCACCCTTCGTGGTGGACTGGACGTTAAGCAAACAAACAAACAAACAAACAAACAAACAAACTTCACCTTTGCTTTTTCTTGTCAAAGTTAAAGCGACAGATTCAGAATCAATATTTTTCAGTGAGGAATAGATGTAAAAGGACATTTGACGTAAACTGAGTGACGCAATTTCATTTGATTCTTCAGGATGCGTCCATCCCATTTAGGGATGCGTCCATCTGGGTAATGAGATACGTAGGGCCAAATCTGTGTACAGGGACAAAATTGAGGAGCAGTTTGCCTCAAATAACTCTCGTGATGTGTGGCAGGGCCTGCAGAAGGTCACACAGTACAAGCAGAAGGCTGGGGTGGCAGACAATCACGATCCGACGCTTCCTGACAAGCTGAACAGTTTCTACTGTAGGTTCGAAGAAAAAAATCCCAACCCTGGTTACCGTCCTACATTGCCGGACGACCCCTCACTCCTGACACCCCCTTTCACCATTCAGGAGGAGGATGTTAGAAAACTGTTCAAGAAACAAAATGTCAGAAAGGCGTCGGGTCCGGATGGTGTGTCAACTTCCGCTCTTCGATCATGTGCCGATCAACTAGCCCCTGTGTTTACGGACATTTTTAATGACTCTTTAGAGCAGCACTCTGATCCTAAATGTTTCAAGTCATCTGTGATTGTTCCTGTTCCCAAGAAACCCCGTGTCACCCAGATGAACGACTTCCGCCCTGTCGCTCTAACTTCTGTAGCAATGAAGGTGTTTGAGCGGATTGTATTGATGTATTTGAAAGCTTGTACCAGCCTTGTGCGTGACCCCCTCCAATTTGCATATCAGGCGAACAGGTCAGTCGAGGACGCAGTGGCGTTGGGTCTGTACCACATTCTTAGTCATCTGGAGAAGTCACGCACATACGCCAGTGTTATTTCCAGATTTTAGTAGTGCATTCAACACTATCATCCCCCATAAGCTGTTTGAAAAGCTGTCGATGTTGAATGTCCATCCATCCATCTGCCACTGGCTTTTGGATTTTCTTTTAGATCGCCCCCAGGTTGTTCGAGTAAATGGATCATTCTCCCACTCTGTAACGCTGAACACTGGTACACCACAAGGGTGTGTTCTTTCTCCACTCTTGTTCACCCTATTCACAAATGATTGTGTGTCATTTGACCCATCTGTTGTTCTCCTTAAGTTTTCAGATGACACCACTGTAGAGGGACTCATATCTGACAGCGACGAGAGTGCGTACAGAGAGGAGGTTCGACGGATGGTTGGCTAGTGTTCGGAGAATAACCTTGACCTGAATGTGTCAAAAACCAAAGAAATGATAATGGATTTCAGAAGGTCGAAGGATCCACTCGATCCTTTGTTGATAAATGGGGACGTGGTAGAGCAGGTTGAGACTTTCAGATTTTTAGGCACCATCATTTCAAGCAACCTCTCGTGGAACCAAAACACCGAGTCAATTGTCAAAAAATGCCAGCAGCGCCTACACTTTCTGAGACAATTGAAAAAATGTAGACTTAACGGTAGCATCCTTGAGCAATTCTACAGAGCTACAGTGGAAAGCATATTGTGCTTCTCGATCTCTGTGTGGTATAGTGGCGCTAGTGAAAAAGAGAAAGCACAATTGGATAGGATCGTGAGACAGGCATCACGGATAGTTGGGTGCGACTTATCATCCATCGCCTCATTGTACAACACGCGGCTCATCCGGAGAGCCAATAGTATCATCGGCGACACCACTCACCCAGCCAACCCTCTGTTTGAGCTTCTCCCCTCGGGCAAGCGGTTTAGAGCCCTGAAGACTAGAACTAGTCGTTTCAGGAACAGTTTTTTCCCAGAGGCCATCTTGTCTGCACTCTGAATTTGTTGTTGGTGCTTGTGTGGACGCTCATGCAGAGCAGTACACTAGTCCTGTGCTTCTTTTGGGGGGTTGGGTGGGAGAAAGGGGGAGACTCTAGTCGGTTGTGCAAATAGTATTTAACCATGGGTGTGAATGTGAGTGTGGACGTGGATATATGATTTACTGCAACATTCAAAACAAAATCATGTGCTTTTGCATTTTGGAAATAAATTCTATTGATTGATTGATTGATTGATCCCATTTAAGGATATGTCCATCCCATTTAAGGACGCGTCTATCCCATTTAAGGATATGTCCATCCCATTTAAGGACGCGTCTATCCCATTTAAGGATATGTCCATCCCATTTAAGGACGCGTCTATCCCATTTAAGGATATGTCCATCCCATTTATGGATAAGTCCATCCCATTGAAGGATGCGTCCATCCCATTTAAAGATGCGTCTATCCCATTTAAGAACGCGTCTATCCCATTTAAGGATGCAGAAATTAGCATTGGTGACTTCAATTATTATAGGTGCCTGTGTAAACACTCTCTTTCAGAGTCAAACTTTGTTGCATGCAGTCAGGAGTAAGTTCGGATTTCCCTCAGTTAACTAAGCATATATAAAAATATAAGTTTGGTTATTTGATATCGTAACATCGCTCTGCCTCATTCTGTTTAAGATTCTAACCGATACTTTCGAGGCGACCCTGTAAAAATGTGTGTGTTTTGATTGTGTGTTTGTTAATTCTGTTTAAAACCAGTCTTGATCAAAGGACTATGTCCAGTCGAGAATAAAAGCTTGTTCTTGTGTATGACTGTGTACGTAAGTGTTAGTTGGAGTGCCTTGGAGAATGATGAGCATATGAGCTTGCGGCGATCATCTTTTTTGAGGATGAAAGTCGTTAAATGCTTGTTATTCCCTCAGGTGCCAGGAGAAAAGGTTCCGTACAACTCTCGCTTTCTCTATAACACATGTCGTATGCATAAAGAGCGATTACTTCCCTTTTGTTATTTGACATCAGTATATAACTGTTTTTACTTACACAGATATACAATAAGAATATACACACAAAGAACATGCTTTGTTCTGCCGTGTAGAATAGAACGTAACAAAGCTTTTTGTAATTGCAATAGGGTCAGAGTAGTCTTAGCAAGTCATTACATCCATTGTTATCAGTGTACAAAATGTATGCACCTTGTCTTTTTTTTAATTAGGTTCGCAGACTCCTTGTGACATTTACAGGTTGAGCTACCCAGACCTTTGTCGTGGCAAAGTTTGCCAAGTAATTCAAGGAGAGCCGACCTGTATGTAAGTATATATATAGTTGGGTTCTTGGTCAATGTTTCAAGTTTAAGCCGTGCCATGTTTCAATTGTAATGGTTTGGTTTCGAATTCACTTGCTTTTTACATTTCGTCAAGTTTTGACTGAATGTTTTAACATAGACGGGGAATCGAGACGAGGGAGGAGGCGTGTGTGTGTGTGTGTGTGTGTGTGTGTGTGTGTGTGTGTTTGTGTGTGTGTGTGTGTGTAGCGAATCAGAGAAAACTACTTGACCGATCTTCATGAAACTTCACATGAAAGTTCCATGTGAAGATTGTACTTGTTATCTGAAAATGTAATGACATTGCACTATAAAACAAACTTATTATGATAATGAAAGAACGGTGTTGTTATAACTTTCTGTGGGAATGTAGAATGTTGATTAGTAATCTTGTCTCATTCGTTGTCGTATACGAACAAACACGCACGTATGAGCAAACACCCAGGGACAGAAAAAAGTCAATGAAAGGACCTAAACGGATATATACAGAGATCTTCATTCGGGAGCTCCAACGTGCGGTATTGAGCTCTCTGGGGGAATGCACAATATATTTTGTCCGGTAGACATCAACATTTCAAAAGTGGTAGAATTTTCGATTTTATTATATTGAATGCAACATTTTTCATTTAGAAAGAGTGCAAACGTTGTACTGACGTTGTTAGCGTTTAAGAGTGTTGTGAAAGAGGTATGTGTGACAAGAGTGGTCCCCATTTCAACCTCAGATATTGGTGAAATATTAAGTCTTTGTCCCCCTTGTCCCGTTTGGTATGTTGTACAATTTGATGTTTGTATGGCGTTTTATCATATGTGACCCTCCACCACGAAATGAGTCGCATGTCACCTCGCGCGATTCTGCGCTAGGCTTAATATAAGTCCGGGGAGTGTCTGGTAACAGTGCGAGGGTCACCTTAGTCACAGGCTTATAACTCAAACAGTGTTTGCTCTTTTCTAAAACGGTTTTCACCACTGGACAGAGCATAACAAGCTCTTTAGGAAAATGTAAAACTATGAAAATCATGCAAAGGTGACATGCGACTCATTCTGTGGTGGAGGGTCACATAATATGCTCTCCAGCAAACATAGTACAGAGCACTTTTCTTTTGTTGCCAATTTAATATTATTAATGAATAATCTAAACAACACACACACACACACACATACACACACACACACACACACACACACACACACACACACACACACACACACACACACACACAATGATTAGTTTTTTTTTTATATATTTGAAACTATACTATCAAGTTTACTGGACACATTGTTTTCATTTTTTTAGTTCCCCATCGTTGTTTTTCCCCACAAGTAAATTCAGAAATTTCTACTAAGGCGACAAAGATTCACATGCCCAAAATTCGCAAAATGCACGTCCCCATCATAACGCCATTCTTGTGCGCAGATTACTAAACTTACTTCGCGTGTAATCGACAGCAAAATGGCCGCTGTGAACTGTATTCAAAGCGAGAATCCAATACGCATATGACACAAAATTAGAAAGTGTGTCATAGGTTTGCATGCATGTCGGTGTTGTATTTTCAGAAAGATAACATAGAACTTGTATTGTACTTGTACATGAATAGGAATTACTATATTATGTATTCTTCCCATTAGATCAAACAATAATTTAGTTTTCCCTATGTTATGTATACATGAATGCTTTCTGTTTGTTTCTGTGTGTGTGTGTGTGGTTATAGTGTGACCTACTTTATGTGTACTACTGTATTGTTGTACATACAAATAAGAAGAAATACAATCATGTTTAAAACAAACGCAAAACAAAATCTAAAAAAACTGTTGGCTTTACTTTTCAACCAGCCTTTTTTTTAAATGTCCCCCAATTTCTGCACATTTCACTCAAATATGTATAATCCTAATGATGGACATAACAATTCACATGTACAGCACCTCTGCAAAATGTATCTGTTATCAATAGACATTTGCATATGTGTGTATGCTGTTGAAATATGTAATTTGGATGCATATCATTATATACACACAAAAACAGCACAGTATGACACTCACATTGTACATCTTAGTGTAACTTTGGTTCCGTATCTAAAGTTGAAAAAGGAACAGCACACACACAAAAACAACCTTTTTGATCAAAAACAAATATTTCTGATCTGCAATTGCTTTTTGCATAAAAGAACACGAAGCATTGAAGCCTTTGTTTTCTTATAAATACTTATGCACATTTTAGCAACGAGTTCTGTTTTATAACCACACGAGTTCCGTTTTAATAACCACTGGCAATCAAAGCTGGCGTGTGAAAGCAACTTTCTGTGTTTTTGAGTTCATAAAATGTTGGGATGAATATGTCAGGTTTAAGGATGCACAGTTCTGTAGGTTCATCTCGGTATTCCACCCCCTCGGCTTTCAGTTGTACATATTAAGCTTAGCGATCGAATGTGGAAGCTACGTTAGGTCAAAGGTCACAGAAGATTTGACCAGATTTGCGTCGTGCAGCGAAGGAAAGAATCGCGATGATCTTGTTTCCGACTCAGTGCCTCTTTGTTTTTCATTAGACCTGTCATTCTGCTTGTTCGGCTTTGTTAGATGTTTGCATATCTTGTTGCTATTTTCTTTGCTTTATTATTATTTCTTATTAGCGCTTCGTTTATCGATACAACGTCTTGTGCACGGGTCAAAGTTTGTGTGTCAGGGGTCAATTGGTTTGACTTGAACTTGACGTTCGTGTTTTTCCGAACGTCTGTGTATCAAAACACAGATACACGCACTCCGTGACTAGGTAAGAAGACAAAACATCGGTAGGTTTCATTTGTTTGTGATGAATGTATGACCTTTCATGAAGTAGTTTTGTTTTTTGTTTACTTTTGCCAGTTTGCTAGTTCGTTTTTGGAACTTTGCAAAGAGTGTCGTATCGTCTGTTTAGGTCTGGGGAAACGCCAATGAAAAGAGCCGAAGAATTCCCGAGCGTTTCTATTGGGTTTGCTTATGATTATCCATGTATAACCTGCTTCCTGCAACTATGGTAACCGGGCATTTATTGCATGGGGAACATGAGATTCATTTCCCAGGTGCTTGTGAATAAAAATTTGTGAAAATTATGACAAATCTGTTTACCAAGATGTACCCAAATATAAAATTCAATATGTTTCAAAAACTCAACCACCCCTGGGCAAAAGAAAAAAAAGTGTTCTATATAATCAACGCTATTACTACAATATGAACAGACATTGTCCTCCACAACTTTCATTTTACATAACATAATATTTGTGGGATAAATATTGTGAAGTAATTTCCATTGTAATAAACGTAGCCTTGTCTCTTTAAAGGCACAGTAAGCCTCCCGTAAACCATCACAGATACTGTCAGGCTTTTACACAAAGTACAAACACCCTTCCATTTGAACACTCACCGAACGGGAACATCCTAAGTGCCCTACGTAAAGAGCGAGCAATTTTCAAAGAATTAATTTTTCGGATTGAGACCATCTCAATCGGACCCATCCAATACTCAGGTCAAAAATGAGTTACTTCCCTTCAACTGGCGATAGCCGTGGAGCGATGATTGTGCGTTTTGGCGCTAGGCCTAACTTTTAAAATCTAAATAATAAATTGACAGCTTGTTACCCAAACATTCTTAAATCATAAAAGAATTATTTTTTCATCAAGACAAGATCAGTACAATTCGAAGTTTTGAAAGCTTGAAAAAAGAAAAGCCCGGAAGCAGGGTCACGCAAGGTCGTGGTTTTCGTAGCAGACGACGGTTAAAAGGCAGTCAAAAGCCATCGCTCGAGTTCTTATGAACCACATTCGTTTGTTTCGTGAAAAGTCAGAGGTACATAATAACGTGCTATTGCAGATAAGCTCACAGCGAGCCTCATTCAAATTACAAACTGACGACTGCATTGTGAACAAGAGGCGAAGCCTTCAAGGCTCACGTAAGAAATCGACTAACAGTAACACAAACTCAATCACTCCGTCACACACACACACACACACACACACACACACACACACACACACACACACACACACACACACACACACACAGTAAGCATAGGTGACACTGTGCAAGAAAGCGAGACACTAGATCTATATCTAGCCTACTTAAGCCTGTCCTTAATTGAGCCCGTAGTCGACTACACGAAGCTTCGCAAAGTCTTAATACCAAAAACCCGCAGCTACGGCGTGGTACTTTGACCCCAACATCGCTTCTCAAGTTTTGACATGCGAAGCTTCGCCGTAGCTCGCAACGAAGTTTTTTTTGTAAGAAGAGTGCTTTTTGATTCAAGATGGACGACGAAATCAGACTCAATACCATAGTGAAGAATGCACTTATCGATTTTGGTCGATATCGACTAACCTCCTACCTGTATTATTGCATACTGCGATGAATTGACATGTCGAATGAAACTCGAAATCCCAGCGCTCACGTCAACTGGTCCCGGCCGTGCTCAGTCAACGAAATAGAACACATACAATTAACTTACGTCATCATCAAGTACGTAAAGTACAATTTGTGACGTAAAGTACTCAGAAAGAAGCACACCACGCGCTGGTCGAGACTACGTGCATGCGCTTTCTGACTAATAAGATTTGAGACGCCAAGACATGAAAAGATAACTCTCTTTTCCGCCATAGTGCCTTCCAACTAGTCTCGGCCCGCTCAAAATAATGAGCCAAAATGACCGAGACTTTCAGTAATTCCTTCGCGTGACGTCTAACCCTCTTACGCCATAACGTGACGTCTTCAAATGACGAAATGTTAAAGTTTCTACCACAGACATACACACGCACAAACACACGCACAAACAAACGCACAGACAGACAAAGTTACGATCGCATAGGCTACACTTACGTGAGCCAAAAAGGGAAACTGAATCACACGGGTTCACGATGGCTCAGGGGTAAGATAATCCACGCAAAAATAAATTCTTTGAAAGTTGCTCGCTCTTTACGTAGGGCACCTAGGATGTTCCCGTTTGGTGAGCGTTCAAATGGAAGGGTGTTTGTACTGTGTGTAAAAGCCTGACAGTATCTGTGATGGTTTACGGGAGGCTTACTGTGCCTTTAACCGATTCAAAACTAATCAACAAATCGTTCTTATCAATTTCATAATTCAATGTTCTCCTCCAAAATCCAATTGCACACGGTTCAACAACTTTCATACTTACTAATTCTTTTCCAAACTGTTGTGCGCTGTGTACTTTTTTACCACGAAATGAGGGGATATCCATCAAATCAATTTCTTCCTTTCCGTGAATCGTCTTATTAATAACATTCACAACAACAGCACAAACCATGTTATGTTCCAAAATTCTCTGTGGGGATGTTCCTAAAACATCACAAATGAACTGGTAGCTGGTAGAAAACAAACTCTTTTCTATATAAAACATCATGTACCGGTACACTAATAAGATCCTTTCTTGCCCAATCCTCAAAATACAATACATTTCCAGCATAAACAAAACATTGGTTATTCCATAAAAGCATATTAAATAGATTATCAAGCCAGGTTTTCAAGACAGTTTTCCAAAATTTAGATTTGACAAGTTCACTCCCTTTTATTCTTTGAAAATGAACATTTCAATCAATCAATCAATATGAGGCTTATATCGCGCGTATTCCGTGGGTACAGTTCTAAGCGCAGGTATTTTTTTTAAAAATTTTTTTTATGCAATTTATATCGCGCACATATTCAAGGCGCAGGGATTTATGTATGCCGTGTGAGATGGAATTTTTGTACACAATACATCACGCATTCACATCGGCCAGCAGATCGCAGCCATTTCGGCGCATATCCTACTTTTCACGGCCTTTTATTCCAAGTCACACGGGTATTTTGGTGGACATTTTTATCTATGCATATACAATTTTGCCAGAAAAGACCCTTTTGTCAATCGTGGGATCTTTAACGTGCACACCCCAATGTAGTGTACATTTGAATGAAAGCAATCACAATTTGAGCCGTACATTGAAAACACTGACTTTGGCACACATTTCCACTTATCTGTGACTTCGCGGGATGTCAGTCTGACAGCGCATTGTAATAAAAAGAATAACTGCATGTGTTTCAAATCAACCAGCCAATATACTTCGACCACCCTCCGCCTTCCCCCCGAATCTCTTTTTTCCGTCATGTATACACAATTTCAATTTTACATTTATTAACTTAGACTAACTGAACAGGTATATTTTTTTGTTTGGATTGTACAGATGCCTACCAGGCTTCAAGGAGAGTTCTACACTTTACACAACGTGTGTAGGTAGGTGTCTACCCCATGTATAATTATTAACTCACCTCAATAAACTGTTGGCTTTACTTTTGCACCAGCCAATATACCTCCTGAATGCGTGGAAAGAGTCTTAAAACTAAGCGCTCCAACTTGTAAAGCATTGTTTGTCTGTTTGGACCGTCTGTCTGTGTATTCGTCTCTGAACACATTTCATAACGTTTGGCGTTTTCTCAGATGTGTTATAAGCTAGAACTCTGAAATTTCTCACCTGCTAGATATTGGTTGACCTCCAATTATGGCGAAGGTCAGGTTGACCTAGCCAAATTTTAATGTTACATTTTGGCCCAGTTTGGGGACAAATTAGATACATATAATTGTCAGTTATTAAACGTTTTAAAGCTGAAGTATTGACACTTAACACACTCGCTGGATGTTTATTCCCTACACCCACCAACAAAGTATGGTTGATCCTCGTCTAATTTCAGGATAGGTCTCAGCGGGTCAAGTTCGTGTTGATCTGTCCCCTATGGACAATTGTCATTTTATTCAATGCTTTACAAGTTGGAGCTATTAGTCTTAAGACTCTTTACACGCGTTCAGTGTGGAATTGACCCCCATCAAACTAAAACACACAGCAAGGTTTAGTTTTCTTACACTTTTTGGAAGATAGCTTTGAAAATTCTGTGTACGCTATGTTTTCTTTGCAGATAATGTTGTTTTTGAGTGCCTATGCTCTCCAACAAAAGATAGTACATGACGTCTTTCTCTTGCTGCCTAATTCATATTGATGAAATAATCGATTCTCTTGATGATGTGTACCACAATTATGATCACATATATATATATATATTTTCCACTGTGCATTCCAAATGTTATGCCGTTTTGACATATGACTGACTATTTATCTGCCCCAAGTAGCTAAACGTTTGCACTGCTTTGCAGCCCCCAACATTATTATTTATTAATCTCAAAATAATTGAATTAAGAGAGATACATCTATACTATTAACTTGAATATATATCACGACACACATACAACTACTATACTGTGTATATTCAAATTTTAGAGTAACTGTTTCCGCCCAAATACCGGATTCATGCGCGCCTGATGTTGCGCGTACCTGACTTTTTTATACTTCGATTTGTTGTTGTTGTTGTTGTTGTTGTTGTTGTTGTTGTTGTTGTTGTTTTGTTCGTTTTTCTTTATCCCCTTGCGCAGATTACTTAACTTTACGTGCAATCGACAATAATATTGACTCTTTGAACTGTATTCAAATATAATTATATTGTTTTCCTTCCAGATGTTGACGAATGCATGGAGAACACTCACAGTTGTGACCAAGTGTGCACGAACACGTTAGGTTCTTTCAGCTGTAGCTGTAACTCTGGCTACGTTCTGGATTCTGATGGGCGAACCTGTAATGGTAAGAAATGTTTTGTTGTGCAGAGAAAACTTTGTTCAGTCTAAAAGAACAGCTTAGAAGAGTTAGTTTTGCTGAGATATGTACATGGAATCTTTGCATTAGCAGACAGCTCTCTACCTTGACTGTTACATAATGCTGGTGGGTCAAATGATACAGATTTAACTTATATTTATGAGTTATTTAAACTGTTCAAAATCTGACAAAAGAATTTTGAGAACAAATTTGTGTTGGTGACTTCACCAGTAGAACATTATTCGTACGTTTTCGTCAGGTTGTGCATGTATCGGTATGGTTTGCCATTCACGCGCCGTATGTCTTAATCATGATCGAGTTAAAAAGTGCAGGTATCGTGCGATAGCAACGTGGTTTTGCCTGTTGTGTGAAGCAAAATCATCGTTTCCAGTTTTATTAGTTACGAATAATTGTAAAAATGCGTATCACTGACCCTGGAACGCAGAACGTTTTGCATTAAAGTTCCAACAGATTGCGGGAGAGTATCAACAAAAGTTATTAAAAACAGTAAGCTAGGTTCTTCAGAAGTGTGGTTTCCGAGTTAAGACATCGATCACAATCATCGTCATCATCATTTTCGTCATCTTCATCGTCATCATCATCATCTTCCTGGGACAGGCGTCGGGGGGGGGGGGGGGTGCGTGAGGGCCGTCGGCAGAAGGTCAGGAAAGCTCATCTGAGTCTATTCTTTCACGTCTACCGCGTCTGCGTCCTCCTTCGACGGTGCCCTGTAGTATGGTTTTGGAGAGGTACGTGTCATGCCTGGTGACGTGGCCGATCCACATCAACTCCCTTCGTTTGATGGTTGCCAGGAAAGATACTTCGGGGCCTCCAATGCTCTTGACCAAACTCCGCAAATAATCATTTGTTTAATTGTGCTCTGTGTGATTATACGGAGCAGTTTCTTCAGGCACTTGGTCTCGAATGCCTGAAGTGTTCGTTCATCATCAGCCAGCAAAATCCATTTCTCGCAGCCGTATAGCAGAATGGAGACGACTAGAGACCTGATAAGCTTGAGTTTTGTTTGGAAGGCTCCTCCGCCTTTGAGTTTAGAAACCGTGTCACCACATTCAGAACTTGCCACTGAAAAAGGAGATTCACGTCAAATCTGAAGATGTTTATACTCTGTTTTGTAGTACATCGGTTCAGGTGGTTGTTTTGTCGAGTAATAATGTTTCCCTTTCCCCGAGAGCCAGTCGAGATCACAGCAGATATATACACCAAAACAAGCCCATGTCTAAGTTATTTTGGCTAGCATTACAGAAAATAGAATGTTTGTGTAAAAACACGGATTGTAATGCACGCGTTTCATCAGATCAGTCACATCAAGTCATTACATGCTCTAGATTTGTAACTGTATCTATCTTGTTTTTTTATCATCAGGTCTGTATGATGTGTGTGACTTTTACCGGACTCTCTACCCAAACCTTTGTGATGGCAAGGTTTGCCAACTAAATCAGGGAGAGCCGACCTGCACGTGAGTGGTTGGTTTGCGAGTAATGTTTTGTTAATGTTTAACGGGCTGCTTCCATCTTGTTTTGCTGGAAAATTGAAATCCAAAAAAAAGTTAGACTGCTAATGTTCCAAAATTCAGATTTAAAAACAAAAGAATACTATGAAACCTAAAACCAAACAATCCAGACAACCAGTTGGTCTTCACTTGTTTATTCCATCAAGAAGAAATAAAAACAAAGAAAACCCTGTAACATACAATGAAACGATTTGTTTGT